>NW_027181706.1:0-216416 GCF_028537555.1 Battus philenor
ACTGTGACCTCTACATGTGTTTTGTGGACCCGGAAAAGGCCTTTGATCGCGTACCAAGATCTGCCTTTTGGACAGTATTCGATAAATATGGATGTCCTCTGAAGTTCGTAAATTTAATGCGTCAATTTCATGAAGGCATGATGGTCCGTGTATGCCACGAAAATGACTTGACAGAAGAGTTTAATGTAACAAGCGGAGTGAAATAAGGTTGTGTAATGGCTCCAACCCTATTTGCTACATACTTTGCTGCGGTTATGAAGGATGCCCTTAGGAACTGCTGTTTCATTAAATGTTCGCACGGACAAGAGTGTACAGGACCTTACCCATTTCAGAGTAAAACATAAAGTCCATCAGACCTCTGTGCTGTAAATTCTTTATGCAGACGATGTTTGCCTTATGGCTGACAGTATGGAGAATCTGCAAAGATATCTGCGCGAATCGCAAAAGCCGCTGCTGCTTTTGATAAACTGAACCAAAGAGTATGAAAGTCTCACGACCTAAAGCTCCACACAAAACTTGCCGTCTATAGAGCAATCACACTACCTCTGCTCCGAGGCTCCGCACGGTACTCGACAGCTAAAAGTGGTTTTAGGCAAAGTTCCCGCCCTCTGCGCCCTGCCTCATTAGACCCGCAATTTTTTTTGCAAATGTTACTTGGGCAGCTGTCTAAGCCAAGTAAAAAAATCTCTTATACGTAATTATACATTTTTAATCATGTACAAATTAGAATTAAACGAGAGACACCTGATACTTGATTTTTATACCAAAAATGACAATCAATACAATAACTTTACTAATGTATGCTTTTTTATTATTTTTTTTATTTGATGCTGTATAACGACAGATTTACATTTATTTAAGTGAAAGCACAATCGGACCTAATCATCCTTTGCGCGGAACAGTAATTATTTTTACTAGGAACACACAGCTTGAAAATGAAGCTAACTTCTTATGGTTATACTTCGTGTTACTGCTATTTTAACTTTTCGACATATACGTACTTATAAACAAGTTTCCACCGAGCGAGCATAGAAAATATTTTTTATGCATTTTACTACTAGTGTATACGGGAAGCAAGAGTGAGCTAGTAAGCGTCATTATTATTTCAAAGAAATGTATTCTTTTCTCCATTCATTGTTTTCTCTAGTTTTTGTCGTGTACCACCTCACAGGAATCGTCATAATGTATTTAAGTAAATGAACTATCGTCCTTTCCATTTTACAGCTTAGTGAAATATAAACAAAAAACCTGGGTTATTTCTTGGGATTCCAACTTTCGACAATAACAAATGTTTTACGAACGTTCCGGGTAGAAGTGCACTCATAAAAAACTTCAACTTTTGTAATTATTCTTTATAAATGTAATGTTAAAGTTTCTAGACATTCAAATGTAATATGGACTTATAAAATTTGTATGGAAATGTAATAAAAACAATCAATTCACAGATATATTTTCTTATTTTTCTTGCAGTAATAAACCGCTGTTAATTTTATATACATTTTATATACAATATTAATAATGAATAAAATTATCGTATATTGCATAACTAATACAATGTATAATAATAATAGAGACTTGTGTAATAGACGACGTTCCTTCCGTACGCAGATTAAGAATGCAACTATTTTTTCAAAATATCTTAGATGTCGCTAAAAAGTGTAACGAAAACATCTGTACGACCTGTTACGAGACGAGTCAATAACAGATGGCGCTTTCGCAGTATAGCATTTTTGAAAGTGGAACCCTATTAAATAATTCAAAAAGGAAGATGTATTTAATTTTTGTCACAAAGCAAATGAATTGGCTTTTTATTTATGTTAACAAAATGACCATGAATATTAAATTTTTAAAAATCTGCGTTAATTTTAGTTCATCGTTATATGAAAAGTTGTAGTGTGTACTCATTTTCGCGGCAATCGATGGCAAATGTTTTTGCGATATTAATCCTTTGCGGTCGACGACATTTTCGGTCGGGTAAGGTCGATGATTTTCACTAATGCGTCGGATACGTTACAGGTACAATGAAATTACGAAAGGACATCAACAGTGTAGGAACCTTCTGAAGTACTTCTTAAGTTGAAGCTAACGTAATGTAACATAAACCCATAAACTAATGGTAGATTCAAGTATCGTCGCACTTTGTATACTTGGTTACCCAGATCACCAGAGACCTGCAACGGAGATTTTGAGGCAATATGTGGTTCAATCATCACAATCATAGCTGTAAGACATCCACTGCTTAATGTATGCCACTGACATAGATTTCCAACTGGACTGGTTGGAAGTAGCTTGTCAGCATCTTCCAAGGATCTTACTAAACCTGTTGTGTGTCCACCTAGTGGGTGCACATCCTTCCATACGCTTGTTGGTTCGTGGTCTCCACTCTAGAAAAAGCCTTAGCGCACTATGGTGCATCGAGGTTAACATCATCTCATAATTCATTTTCGTCTGATATGTCGTACGATATATATAATCTATGGTATACAGAGGTAAAACTATGTAGTTTTTTTTTATTTACAAGGTATTTTTCTGTAATTATTTTTATTTATTAATAATGAAACTTCAAAGTTGCGGAATTTTCAAACAGAAGTTTTTTGAAAAAATCTAGGACAGCTTCAAACCATCGTTACTTTTACGTAAAATATTTACAATATTATATTTTTATATGCATAAGAAACTATTTGGTGTATAAAATATCAATAATAAATATTAAAAAAAAAATGGAGAAATAAAATACACTGCAACCGAAAAAAATAAAAATTGTCGTTAAAGTTTTAGTAGTTACTTGCGCTGATTGCCGCTGATTAGAATTTTGGTTTTTCTATTTGCTAAACTATCTACTTTCAGAATCGGCAATAAAATCTTGCCTATATTTGCCCCATTTTTTGTAATTCACTTTCAAAGAGAGCGCGACGGAGACTAAAAATTACTTAATTAATCAAGCTGCCTACAGTTTTATTTTTTATTTATATGCTTATTATTATGTAACAATGGTTTTCAAAGTATAAATATAGGCATAAGAGTATATAACATTTTATGTACATTTTATGTATATATATAGGTATGTACTTGCACTATAGGTACCTATCAAGTCGTACTCATTATATAATAAAACCACGATAATATTTTTCCGGTTACATAACCAGTAGAGACATACTTAACCACAATTGTAATAGTTAAAATATATTATCAATTTTTATCACTTTTACCACATTTACCTCATTTCTATTCATTTATATATCAGATCGGGGACAAAATTGCACACGTTACAATAAATTATGCCGTGTGACTTTAAAATTCGTATAAATAGCTGTAAAATGATTGTTTCAATATTAGTGCCCATGAAATGTACACTAAATATACTTAGCTATATTGTGACAGTTTTCTTCGTGCAATTGAATTTAAAGGCAATTGTTATGTCTATACTAAAGATCAAAATTAAAGACCTGTGTATCGCTTTCATTGAACATGGAAAACATATTTCTACAGCAGAGTCTTATTTAAACGACAATTTTAACCTAACCGAAACGCAATTTACTTGTGCCAAAGCTAATATTCAAAAATCTTTGTTGCTCAAATTCAAATCTAAATGGAAAAATGTAGCAAGAACTAGGGATCGATTTATGACTAATAACGAAGAATGGTTAAATTCTGAGTATCTCATCGAATTTGACAATCCAGAAGCCTCCACGTCAGAGACTACTACACTTTAAAAAATTTTTCGACGGACGAGGCCTTAGCATTTTCATAGATTTAAATATATCCAGAGATAATTATCAATTAATGAATAATACACTTGACGAGAATCAGTGCAAAATACTTCCGGCTTACAGAAAAATATTGACAGCAAAATTTGAATGTTATCCTAACGGGGTATCTGTAACGGCTACTAAGTCAAATGTTGGACTTCAAAATCTTCTTAATCATACGGTACAAAGAATTTTAAAAATCGATTCTGTTAGTGTTTTAAATACTCTTTATTTGATATTATATGTGAAATGGGGATGCGATGGATCATCCGGCCAGGCAGAATATAAGCAAATTTTGCCTGGAGAAAGTAAACTCATATCGGACGCCAATCTTTTTATTGCTTCCTTGGTTCCTATTAAGTTGATGGATCCTCTAAATAATAAAATAGTGTGGGAATATCCATCACCATCTTCTAATAGGTATTGCCGTCCTATATCAATAGAATTCACTAAAGAAACTCCGGAAAAAATCAGAAAGGTTATTTCAGGAATCGAAAATGAAATTTCTTTACTTGAGTAGGTTGAACCTACTCAAGTAATAATTTCTGAACATACGACAGTTTCTGTAAGATACAACATGTTTTTGACTACGATTGACGGGAAAGTAACGCAAGTATTGACAGAGACTCCATCTTCTTCAACGTGGTCCATTTGTTTATCAAAGCCTAAAGAAATGAATAATCTACAATAGGTGCAAGCTAAACAAGACTATCAACACTTCATTGCTGGATTCGATTTACGGAATGTATATTACATATCTACTTCTCTATAATATAAAAATAAATCGCAAAATGCGTTGGTAAGCGCATAACTCAACAACGCCTGGACCAATTTGGCCAATTCTTTTTTTTAAATGTTCGTTGAAGTTCAAGGATGGATTTCACAGCGAGAAAAATTCGAATAATTGCCGCAGAAACCCTAAAAACAGCCTTTTCCTTTTTTCCATACAAACGTTTTATAACTATAACGTAGAGTCGTCAATTTGAGGTTTATTGTTATGAAATAAAGTTCAATGTTGTCTAAGCAATGTAGGTGTGTTCCTATCGAGTCAATTTGTACTTTATTATAGCTTCACGAAGTTCGAATTCAATCATATCTATCAAAACAATGTGCGTGTGTGCGTTGGAACACAGAATACATCGTTGGAGGATTTAATGCCGCGTTCTGAAACTCAACAAAAGTGATGTCGCGGACCCGACCAAATTGAATAGTCACAAAATGTACACAAATTGAAAATCAGTACTAATGATAGTACTGATTTTCAATTTGGTTGGCTTCGCGATAATATTTCTTTTGTTTTAATTTAAGCTTCGCGATAATATTACTTTTGTTTTGTTTTAATTTAATTAATTAATATCCCTATTTTACGTACATAAAACGTTGTGGGTACGGCTTGATGGATTTGACTCCAAGTCATATAAAATTGTCAATGTCAATTGTAGTTTATCCTGGATTTTCTGTTAACCACTGAGTTTGTTTTCGTGTTTTGTGCAGTGTTTAGTTACCAATGATATTATTGATATGCCTCCTATAAGACGAAGAAATTTAGGTAGAAAAACCCGAAATGCTACAAACCAAGCTAATTACCTATCTTGTCTTAGCGCACAAGAACGTAACGACCGAAATGAACGTGAAAAAATTCGGTTATCACAAACGCGTGAAGCGCGAACGCGACATTCAACTAATAATCGCGCAAGTTTGAATCGAGCTGTATTTAGTTACGATGTGTCAGTTGACTACAGTAACTACCAATGTGTTGTTATTGGTTCTATGAACTCGGTTTGCTCACATTGTAAGGCATTGAAATACAAAAACGAAGCCAATGGATTGTGTTGCGCAAATGTAAAAGTGAAATCGATACCATTGCATCCACCACCAGAGCCATTGTACTCATTAGTTTCGGGAATAGGACCAGATTCCATACACTTTTTGACAAATATCCAACAATATTACAATTGCTTTCAAATGACTTCATTTGGGGCAACAAATGTAGTTCGAGAAAATTTTATGTCAACTTTTAAGGTATGTATTATAGCAGTTCTTCTTCTTCTTCCTTCCCTTTTCCCTTTATTTGGGGTCGGGTCTCCTTATCAATTTGCGCCAGGCCACTCTATCCTGGGTTGTCCCTGCATCAAGTTGAAGGGTTTCCAGTTCCTTTCTGATATTAGACCACCACGTAGCTTTTGGACGCCCTCTCCCTCTTGGGAATTCTGGGAGGCTTAAGGCAGTTTTTACTACGTGGTCATCTGGTTTTCGTTGAATGTGGCCATACCATCGTGATCTTTTTTCCTGTAATTTGCTGGGGATCGGAGCTACCTTAAACGAACCTCTGATATATTCGTTCCGTATTTTGTCCATTCTAGTGACGCCACCCGACCATCTAAGCCTCTTCATCTCATTGACATGAAGTGTTTGCTCGTGTCTCTGACTTACAGTCCAGCATTCCGAGCCGTAGAGCATGGCTGGTCTGACAACTGCTTTGTAGACTTTACCCTTGGTATTAATGGGCATACGGTTATCACATAGAACGCCTGACACTTCCCTCCACTTCATCCATGCAGTTTGTACCCTGTTCTTGACATCAGCGGTTGAGTCTGCATCGGTACTTAAGGTCGACCCTAGGTACCTGAACTTAGTGACGGATGGTATTGGAATGCCACTGATGTTCAGATTGCTATGGCCTTGTGTTGGTGTTGGTGCAAATGCACAGTGCATGTGTTTCGTTTTGGATCTACTTATGCGGAGGCCGTTGGATTCTAGTTCTCTAATCCATAGGTTCAGGTCTCTCTGAAAATCATCTGCTGATTTGTTTGCATGAACAATATCATCTGCATATAGAAGGCACCATGGTAAGGCATTCTGTATATCCTTTGTGAGGTAATGCATGACGCAGTTAAATAATAATAATGGACTAAGTGCGGATCCCTGATGAACGCCAACTGTTACTTCGAACAGGTCACTGAGTCCTGCCGGGCTTCTCACCTGGGTCGCGCAGTTGTAGTACATGTCTTTTACTATGGAGACATACTTTTCGGGGAGGCCTTGAGACCTGAGAGCTTGCCATACAAGTTGTCTTGCCACTCTATCGAAAGCTTTTTCCAGGTCAATGAAGACAATATGTAAATCTTCTTTATTGCATCTATGTTTCTCCATAATAATTCTCATAGCTTGAATTGCGTCCGACGTTGATTTACCAGCAGTGAAGCCGAATTGGTTTTCCGTGACGGTTGTAAGCAGCCGCAGTCTATTATTAATAATTCTTTCGAAGAGTTTAAAAGTGTGTGATGTTAATTTTATCCCCCTGTAATTTCCACAAAGCGAAACGTCTCCTTTATGCTTGTAAAATGGTATTAAGTAGCTCTTTCGCCAGGAGTCTGGCATTGTACCGGACGTGAGGACAAGATTTAGGAGTTTCGTAAGCCACCTTATAGCTACCATTCCTCCACGCTTCCATATCTCCGCAGGTATCTGATCTGGCCCTGTAGCCTTCTTGTTCTTCATCTTTAGTATCGCTACTTTAACTTCGGATTCTGTTATGGCTTCGATGGGCCCTGAGGTCACACGTATGAAGGGGAATTTTTCGCTTGGAAATTCTTCGTTGGATAATTCGACGTAGTAATCTTTCCATCTTTTGTTGATGTCATTATTTGAGGTCAAGAGTTTACCATTAACATCTCTGATATATTTATTTATGTTTATGTCCAATGTACTGCGCTGGCGCTGCTTAGCAATTTTGTATATATCATTATCGTCTGTGTTTTCCTCTAACTGTCTATAGAAATTATCTCTAGCTTTCTGTCTTTCTTGGGCAACGATAATTTTGGTGTGGGCTTTGGTTATTTTATATGCCTTTAGGTCCTCGTCGCTTTCCGAATCTTGCCAAGCCTTGAAATGCTCTTTTTTGTTCCGCACTGCTGCTTTCACGGTATCGTTCCACCAACTAGGGTCTTTATTTGGAATTATGCCTTTTGACTCTCCTAGTATAGTTTTTGCTGCCGGGACCGTTAGATCTTCGAATTTGGACCACATTTCATTTACGTTTTGGTACTCGTTGTCCAAGTTAGATTTTAAATGGTTTGTAATACTTTCTAATAAGCGGCTTCCTTCTGGTCCGTTCAGTTTAGCCCATTTGATTTTTGGTGTTTTATCTGTGGGAGTCGTATATACACTGATGTGATGTCTGAATGAATAATAGGTGTAAGATTTTGTGGGCGAGCGTAGCCGACGGGCGAACTTAGTGTGCCGAATTAGTGCAGCGGGCACATGCACGCACCGGTGACGCGAGCGCAGACCTTTTGTTTCTTTTGCGCCTTTGTTCTATTGCCCGCTTTCACTCGGTCGCGGAGCACAGTGCGTCCCAGAGTCTCACGACGAATGCACGTCCTTTTTGCTCGCCCTCAAGCGCTAATAAAAATTTGTTCGTGTGTTAAATAAATTGATAAAGTGTTACAAACATCTTTTAATAAGACGCTAACACTTTATATCTTTGACATTTCTCAGTGGTTTCCGCAATTTGAACTTCGTAACAAGTATTCGATGTTGACTTGTTAATGCTTCCCCTGGGATAACCTTACAGTCCTTGAATCTAGATATTAAGCTTTTCTCTCCCAGTATGTAATCAACCTGCGTCTTCTTACCTCCACTTTTGTAAGTTATAAGGTGGTCTTCCTTTTTCTCAAAGCATGTGTTAATGATCATTAAATTGTGTCTACTTGAAAAATCTAAAATACTATGTCCTTCTTGATTTAGCTTGCCATAGCCAAAACCGCCATGGTGTTCACTGCCATTTGGAGTTTTATGGCCAACGTGCCCATTAAGGTCACCGCCGATTAGTTTTAATTCATTAACTCCTATAGAAATCTTGTTTTTCCTCCTTAGAGCATCCAACTTGAGGAGCGTATGCTGATATGATGTTTAGTGGTGGCTGATTGTCAAGCGCTAGTTTTATGGCCAGGAGCCGGTCAGACTTCCTATTTATGCTAATGATTCTATCTTTCAGACAAGAGTTTAGAGCTACGGCCACACCATTTCGGTGTGTTAATGTTCCATTATATATTAGTTTAAATCCTAGTCCTATATCACGAGGCTTGGAACCCTTCCACTTGGTTTCCTGTAAGCAACACGCATCAATGTATCTTCGTTTGAGGACTTCACTTAGTTCGCTGGTGCGACCGTTAAGGAAACCTAAGTTCCACGTAGCGAATCTCAGAGTGTCAATTACGTCGCTTGCGGGGGACGCCCTAGTGTTGTCTTCTTTTGTCGCCCTTTTATTCGCCTCTAAAGTATTTGCGTCGCTTGTGGGGTACGCCCTAGTATGATCTCGTCTATTATTTCTTGTAACTTTCATGATAAGGAGAATTTGTTTTGGCAATTGGGTTTTTATAGCCGGCTGTCGCCTGACGCTAAGGTAGTAATTCTCTTGGAGAGCTATGGGTGCTTCTGCCGACCGCGGTCTTCATCACCAACCCTACTACACCACCCCACCTGGCAGCGTAGCTCCAGAGTAACCTGTGACCCCAATATGTGAGGGCAGCTTGCGACTGGGGTATTTGCCTCTTCCGCCTGCTCTACCGTACCAATGGACTCCATCTCCGCCTTTGCAGCCGTTAAGGTCTTCACCCGTAACCGTGGGGAAGGGGCCGCGCTATATCCCGCGGCACTAGGTCCCTATCCGAACTCGGCCACCAATTTCACTCCGGCCTACTGGAGTCAGTGGTGCCCACCCCCGCGACGTGGACGCGCCGGACAGGTATTACCCAAGTGACGAGTAGAGAATTTGGCTCTACCCACCCTCAGGCCGAGGGTACGTATTATAGCAGTTGATCATAATTATTTTAGAGAACAATATTTTCTGTCAAACAAGTTAAGATGTCTCATCACTTAGTCTTCATATTATTTGGCGTTTCAGTTTTAGTGACACTTTCATTATTTTGAAACCCAATATAATTATTTGATGATAGATATTAGTTACAACTAAATATTACATATTGAGGTATCTAAGGATATGAAATATTGTTTAGTGATTAGGAGACAGATATCATTTTTAGGAACAAATATTATCTAAGTTTAATCACTGATAATTCATAAATCTATACCCCACATTGCTTATTTATTTAATTTTATTTTATGGTGTTTGGTACAAACATAATATTTTTTTTTATTTACAGATACAAGGCCAAATAATACATATCACAGAGCAGGTTCACTACTACCAGTGTCAGATAGCGACTACAAATTCCTGCAAATTTTTTTTATGGCCAATTCACCACAAGAAATTAATCTGCGTTCAACAATTTAGTAAAGAGGTCTATTGTAGAACAATTACAAACTTTATTTCATGAACACAATCAATTGATTATATCGTTTAAAATTGCATTGGATCCGATGCCATCTGATAATCACAAAATTGTCACAAAAGATGATAAAACACCTGCGGGTCAACATGCAAGACATTTAAATGCACCAACTATCGATGAAGTTGCTATCGTTATAGTTGGAGAAAACTTGGAATCCCGTGATATTGTTTTACATTGTAGGAATGATCAATTACAATGTATAAAGGAAACACATCGCTCATATGATGCGCAACAATATCCCATTACATTTTGGCAAGGTGAAGATGGCTATGATCTCTCGGTAAAAATGATAAATCCCATTACAGGTAATTAAAATATTATTTTGGGTATGGAAATAATAACTCAGTCACTATGTTATGTATTTTAATTTTATATTTCAATGTTATTAAAACAAAATCTATTTACAGGTTCTGAAATCAACAAAAAAGTCAATTCAATGAACTATTATCCATACCGCCTAATGATTCGGGAAAATGAATCAATCTCATATTGAAATGTCAGCGACAATATCACAAATATGTTGTTGACGTGTATGTTAAAATTGAAACGGAGAGATTAACATTCATCAGGTTGAATCAGACCAAACTCCGATCTGAAGAGTATATTCACCTTCGAGATGCGATTAATACTGATGGAAATGCACAGAATGTTGGCCGGATGACTATTTTTCCAGCAACATACATCGGAAGTCCTCGACACATGCACGAATATGCTTAAGATGCCATGTCGTATGTTCGTCATTATGGTGCAGCAGATTTATTCATCACATTTACATGCAATCCACACTGTTTTGTGTGGTGCAAACCTCAGCTTATTTTTGACTCCCCATTCATGAACATGCTAGCATCATGCTAGTGTGGTGGTGAAATGTAATAAACGGATGCAATTGAGAAAATCCTAATTTATTGTTCACACAACCACTGTACAAAGGTAGGCGCGTCGGAGCGAGAGTTTATTACGGCGGGCTTGCATGTGCGTTGATTTGCGGCCGGATCGAGTGAGTGAGACGCGCGCGCCGAGCGACCGGGGATCCGGGTCGCTGGCTTACGTCACATCGTTGAGCCGCTAGGGTAGTCCGGGTCCGACGTAGTGGGACTGTCCGCCATACTAGTAATTAGCATTTTTTAAATACATTATAGGTCGTTCATACTCCGAACCTTTATTTGGTTTATTATTTTTGACCATCTTTCTCCTACTTGTGCTTCTTTTAATGGCATGTAATTGGGGACTACATTTTTTTCCACTAGTTTCTGTATCTGATCTCAGGCAGATTTTATGTTGGATTTTTGAACTAATTTTTTGTGTAATTTTTGTCTTGCTAAATTTTGGTGCTAAAGCTTCCGCATTTGAAAGACGTTCAAGCAATACGACAGGTTGCATGTGCGTATGAAAACCTGAAACATTAATTAAGGATTTTTAAATTCATTCATGTCATTAAGAAAATTTACAGTCTTCAAGTTCAAATTCTAAAAGTTTTAAATCTTCAAGAAATAATAGTATATTAAGTTCTATTATAAAGCTATATCATCACGGAACAACATGCTATTTTAATTTCATACTCTGTTTAACGAAAACTTATGAAACTAGGCAAAAGCAAACCAACATGACACATTTTACCATTCATTTGATTTGAAACTGTTTAAGAAGCTGATTGTTTTACTTAACTTCATGCAATCCTCTACTTTAACTGTAGATTATCTTATAATATGTCAATGAAACCTTCAAAATTGAATAAAGTAGTGAAATTTTAAACATCTTGGTATTATTTAGGTAAGAGATAATTTCGATGGCTGCTTTGTAATGTGTATTCCAATAATGTATAAGAATAACTCTTGTCCTCATCTGAACAAAATAAAATCTTAAATTAGGCTTACTTTTAAATGAAACCAGATCCGAAAGACTCTTTGCTGTAGAACTACTTTTAAATATTTTTCAATATTTCTTATTGATTTCGCCATCTTTTTGGGCGGAAGACTGAACTTTGTATTTTTTTTTTTTTTTTTTTTTTTTTTTTTTTTTTTTTTTTTTTTATTACATTCGTACCCCTATCTAGTTTGGGACAGGGTCTTTTGTATCAATATAATTTTTCACATTTCTTATTATTTTCTTTCTCTTCTTTCTTTCCTTATAATGTCATTTCTTTCATTCTATTTTCTATCTTTCATTCCACAATTCATCTTTCTTTCTCATTCGCCCTATTCAGCTTTCATTCTTCCCTCTTTTCTTATTAATAATTACATTTTTATCTTTTTATTTACATTTGGATTTCTTATTTTATAATTATTTTTTATTTATCACAGTCTTATTTCTTAATTTTTTCCCATTTTATTGTCGCTTTGTTACTTACTTATGTTTGTCTTTTATTTATTTCTATTGTTCTTTTAACTATTTCTTTGCAGAGGGTTATGAAATCTTGCTGGTATTCTCCGCCTATCAGGGAGGCTATTGACTCCTCCCTGATTTGAACCCCAGACCGGAACTTTGTATTTGTATGCGGGACATTCTGCTACCAGGTGGATCACGGTCTGGTCCACGCCCGGTTCACAGAAGCACGAGGGGTCCTCCCTGAGCTTAAACCTATGAAGGTACTCAGAGAACCCTCCATGCCCCGTGAAAAGCTGAACCAAGACCGCGTCCACCTCCATGCTACGGAGCGTGCGGTAGGCCGCGACGGCGTCCGGGAAGAACTTCCGCGTTGTCGATGCCGTCGTTCCATTCATGTACCTGCTATTCCATACGTCAAGCGTTCCCAGCCTAAGCTGTCGCTTGACATATAAGATAGGGCATTCCTCATATTCTGGTCGTCTTTTACTCTTTAGGGCCGCGTCCTTGGCCAGTTGGTCCGCCCTCTCCCTCCGTCCCCGCGTGCGCTTTCACCCAATAGAAACTAGCGCTCTTGCCATTTTCTCTTGCTTTCATACAATTCTCTTTTACTCTTACCGCTAAGGGATGGAGGGTGTCCGATCTTGCGACAGTTTCGAGGGCGGACTGCGAGTCGCTCATTATGACGCATGCCTGCGTGGACCCGCTGGCCGCGTACCCTGATGCTTCCGCTAGAGCTAGCAGCTCCGCCTGGTTTACAGTGCAGAAGTTGCCCAACTTGAGTTTCTTTGTATGCAACTCTGCGGCGTCCCGCATGACGCAGAACGCCGCAACCACCTTGTCCTCTATGCGGCTGCCGTCGGTATAAATTACCAGATCGGCAGCCGCGGTGGCAAGTCGGACTTCCTCCGCACTTTCCCCCAGACAGGAGAACTCCACACCAACTTGACCAGACGGGTGTGGTAGTCTCAGGTAGCTGACCGGTACCTCCAGGTCTCGGTCCCCTACCACCTGCCGGGAATCAAAGAAACCCTTTTTTATCTCAAATTTGGCTATGGGATCTCCGTTATCTCCTTTGATGGCGGAGATCTTCATGGACAACTATGAGAATAGGTATATTGTGGGTAATAGTAACTAACATCCTTTACAATTATAGGTATGTGGATGATATTCTTATATGCTGGACAGGTATAAGGCAAGAATCGGACATTTTTGTAAGTAATTTAAATACATTTCATCCAAAAATTAAGTTTAAATTGGAACTTGAAAATAACAATTCAATTAACTTTCTTGATATCACGATCACTAGGAAACATGGTCAGCATGTTTTTGAGGTATATAGAAAACCGACTAATACGGATCTGGTGATTCCATCCTCTTCCCATCACCCTTGGCAGCATAAACTTGCGGCCTTTAATTCGTATATAAATAGATTAATGACATACCATTCAATGTAAAAGCTTATAACAAAGAAATTAATACCATTTATTCAATTGCGGTTGCAAATGGCTACGAACGGCTAATGGTGGATGGTCTAATTAAGAAGAAGGTAAACCAACATGAGAGGGGTCTTTTATACCCAGCGACACCTGAACGCGGTGTCCATAACTACAGATCTAGTATATTATATTTAGGACCAATATCTGAAAAATTATCTAAAATAATAAGAAATAACGGCGTTTATGTGGCATTCAGAACGTGCGGTTTGCAACGGCAAGGAAAAAACAGAGGTTGGCAGCTAGTCTGGTATCTATAGGTTGAAGTGTGGTGGGTGTGATTGTGTATACGTGGGTCAAACTGATCGAAATTTTAACATTTGTTATAAGGAGCATATTTCCGCGTATAGGAATGATCGCCCTGAAAGATCTCATTTCTCTAAACATTTATTAGAGTCAGGACATAGTTTACCGCACGGTCATTCCTATGACGTGCTGCATACCTGTAGCAAGGGATTGCGGATGGACGTGTTGGAACGGTTAGAAATAATAAGACACGAGGGTATTGGAACTATATTTAACGAGCAAGTCAATGTTTCCTCCTCTCCATTATTACAAGTTTGCCGGGGGACTCGGTCGGGGTACTCGTCTATTACGTGAAATCGCAAATGTAACTTACGCGTAAGAGAGGGTATAATAAAAATAGCCCACGTGATCAGTCACGTGACTTTGAGTGGTAGTGGGGGAGCAGGTGGCATGTAAATAACAAGCGGCGACGGACTGAGCTCACTCTGTGTTTGGCACTAATCGGTGTAACATAAATTCTGAAGATGCGCCGTAGAGGGGTGAAACACGTGTTGAGTGATTTGACGGCGGCAGTTGTGTAATTCGCATTGTTTGCCGCATACGCATTTATCAGCGGGCTGGCGGGCGGTGCATTTCATTGCACGACTACCACAGCATGTGCGGAAGTAGCTAAATATTGATACTTTTCTTACATACAAATCTGTATCAATCATTGAATTTTAGAATCTCGTACCAGAGGCGAAATATCCCGAATTAAAAAGGGCCAGCTTTCCGTATTATTTCAATATTTGGAACAACTTACGTACGTGAATCTTTCTATTTCATTTTAAAATTCGTGAAATCAAAACTTCGATCGGTATTAACTAATCAGGATCTAAAGGATTGTTAAGAAGTGCCGTTACCAAATACACTGATCAACAAAAAAAAACTTTCGGAAAATATCTTGGAAACCAACACTTGTTTTAAGATAAGTAAAGTTCCTTAAATTAAAAGTTAGTTTGGTTTGAATTTCTTGGCTGTCCTACGGCGCTAGTCAGGCTTGTGGGCGGGTTTGACGGATTCGTCCGGCATGCGCTAACGCTTAGCTTCACGGCGAAACATAACCTGTGCTAGTTTTGAGCTGAAATGCTCGAATAGCCCTGATGGGGGCACACGTGTCCCTCAAGTCTAACCGTTGGCCTCTGGTCAGGCGTACGACAACGGTGGGCTATACCCTTTTAACGGGCTCTGGCTGAGGTCTTTCGACTCTCCTACCGACCGGGAGGCGCGAGTCCATTGTTGGCCTTTTTAAGGCTGGGAATAGGAGACGATCTCGGGCGTCCTCTATCTCTGCCTGCTGCCGAACCCCCGGTGATTGCTACCCAATCCCGTCTTCTTTTTTACGGCCCCCGCTATTAGAGGCCTCTCGTACCCCTAACTTATTTAAGGGTTAAAGACTTTTATTTCTTTTTAATCATTTTATCACTTATATTTTTATTTTTGCGCTCTTCTTTTATGCATCGCAAGATCTTTCATTCTTTCCTTACATTCTACATTTCATCTGTTTTGCCCTTTTATTCCATTTTCCCTATTTTCCGATGCCTTTCATCTTCACTCACACAACGTTTCTCGGTTTTTTACAATTTTTTATTTTTATATTTTTTACATTTTTCTTAGATTATTGACTCTAATCACAATTTTTTATACATAGCCTAAGAAATTCTGGTCGCATCTCATCATTCTCGATAAGCGAGGCTATAGCGTCCTCGCAGATCTTAGTGCCTAACCGGCATTCGGAGCCGACTCGGAGTCCTCCGAACGTGGGACAATCCGGTTCACAGAAGCACGAGGGGTCCTTGAGCTTAAATCGGTGGAGGTACTCGGAGAACCCCTCGTGCCCCGTGAAGAGCTGGACCAAGACCGCGTCCACCTCGACACTGCGGAGTACGCGCCGTCGTACTTTCCATATACCTCCTTTTCCATTTGTCAAGTGTTCCCAGCCGAAGCCGTCGCTTGACGAATGAGATAAAACATTCTGGTCTTCTTTTGCACTTCAGGGCCGCGTCTTTGGACAGTCGATCCGCCCTCTCATTCCCCTCCGTCCCCGCGTGCGCTTTTACACAGTAAAGATCCTTCCCACTTTCTCTCGCTTTCATGAAATTCTCTTTTACCCTTAACGCTAAGGGATGGAGGGTGTCAGATTATGCGACCGTTTAGAGAGTGGACCGCGAGTCGCTTAGTATGGTGCATGACTGCGCCGACCCGCCGGCCGCGTAGCCTGTCGCTTCCGCTAATGCCAGCAGCTCTACCTGGTTATACAGTGCAGAAGCTGCCCAATTTGAGCTTCTTGCTGTGCAGCTGTGCGGCGTTCCGCATAACGCAGAACGCCCCGCCCACCTTATCCTCTATGCGGCTGCCGTCGGTGTAAATGACCAGATCGGCATCCGTGTTGGCAAGTCGTGCAGCCTCCTCACCTTCCTCCAGGCAGGAGAACAACCACACCAAACTGACTGATGAGTAAATTTTACAATTCAGCAATATTTTAACAGACAAAATAATCGTATTTATGCTGAAATCTCTTTAGAGTTTCCCACAGTTAATCAGCAGTGTACAACGTGGACATCATGCAGCTTCAGCGATTATGATTTATGGTCAATTTTAGTTAGAAAGGTTTGCTCTAAACGTCATGATAGTTTAGAGTCCCCAAAATATTAATCTCGACGTTTAAAGAACGCAGCCCATGGACACCACTTCGAATCGCTTTGAAAGCTCTTTAAATATTTATATAAATTTTTAATGGTTTTATGTTAACGTTCTAAACCAGAGGTTGTGCCGTTTTAAAGAAAAATAATTAAAAATGAAAGGGTAACAGGAGAAGAATATATATGTTTAATGAAAATGGGTAGTGAATGTTGGCAACAAAAAGGCACACGAAGAAAAATATATATGTATTTAATTAATTAAGGGTAGTGGGCAGAAGGCCTGGTCTAATTTTGCACCGCAGTTCGGTACTCCCCTGATGGTGGTGGTAGGCAGCTGCACGATCTCCCAGGACTGGTCAGGCAGCAGCAAGTCGAGAGCAGGGAGCGCCGGTAGGTTGCAGTATGTGTCGGTTCCGGTGCACGGTGAAATAATTTCAACGGTGTAACATTTGCAGTGTAAACTTGCAGTCTAAGACTCGCAGTGTAAAACTTGCAGTGTAAAGATAGCAGTATAAACTTTGCAGTATAAGACTCGCACCTGTGAATAAATGTCACAGTTATGATATACATATATAAATATATGTACATTTTGCTCCGCTGACACTAAACCCGGAGATGGCTTGCGATGAAGTAAGGGCAGAAACCGAAAGCAGTTGATGTGATTGTTTACTGTCAGAACGGAGTTACAAAATGTAAAGCATGTAAAATAAAAATAGAAGAGATAAATAAATAAACAATTGGAAAGTAATAATGAATACATAATGATGGAACTATGGACACAGACAAAATGTTGAGCTCTAACTTATAGATGAACGCTACTTAATAATGATGTCTTTATAATATTTGTTCAACACTTACCCCTTTGGGGTGCGAGGCGATGTAAAGGTTGTGGCGTGAACTAAATGATGCCCAGAAAATGAATAGGACCAAGGCGTGAATTTATAACGTAAATTCTAATTGGCCCCGGCGCGTGTGAAGACACATAGCTGGTGAACGCAACCGACACAAAGAGTGTGCATCGGTGCGTGAGACGACACCTAGCTAGTGAACGCGACCGAGGCCTGGATCCTTCTCCTGAGCACTGGTGTAAACTCTGTGTGCTGGTGCGCGGGCGCATTGGAATTTTTGTTATAAAAACAAAGATCTGTTAAACCAATAGCATGCTCCCACGACCCCACGCCACTTGAGACGTACCGTTACCCGCTAAGGTTTGAACAATTTTTTGCTGTATTGCGATTTATGAGACGTTTCTCGTGATTATATTTTTTTTTGTTAAAATTTTAACTAAGATTTATGGGACGTTAACTTGTAACGTTACAAGGTGATCAACCTTTTTATTCAACAAACCGATTTAAATTTATTATTTTTGACGGGCTGCACATAAAGTAACAAATATTATTAATTTAGACATTATTTAAAATAAATATTGGATTCAAAAAAATAAAACAGGAGAGATTTCAAGTAAAATTTTATTCCAAAATGTGAAAAGAATCAAGAAAAGAACAGAAAATTTCAAATATATTTTTCGATACAACCTAATTAATATAAGTCGAAATTAAAGGGGTAGCTACACGTGTGCAGCTTTCTAATCGTGCATCGTGCAGTCTTGAGTGATGGCCTCTTTTGATTATTTGTTTCGGTTTAGTATGTACTGCCGTTTTATTATAATAAATTTTATAACAATCGATTGATAAGGGGAAATCTATAAACTAAATTTAATTTTAGGAATACTTGGCGGGCCGCATAAGCATGTTTAAGTGACACGGACGCGTGTGGCTCAACTCTGTATTAAACTAACACACTGTAACATTAATAAATGTTGAGTACAATAAAAAAATGTTTATTTTCTTTGCAACAATATTTATGGTAAGACTAAGTGTTTGGAATTAACAATCTGATATAATAACGGTTACAGGATGGCTACTGATGTGGGAAAATGTCTTCTCGCAAACATTGTAGTCCTTTAAACTATTTCACTCTTATAGTAAGTTGTATCATCATCATCATCATCATTATTTCAGCCATGGGACGTTCGTCCACTGACGGCGTCATCCACAGATAAACTATATATACACGAATTAAACATTGCTTCACTTGGAACCGTCAAAACTCGTTTCTTAATTATTTGTCGAAGATTCTAATGAAAAAAAACTAAAGAGAAAATTGCATAGAAACTTTCAAAACTTAAAATGACTAATAATTATTCAAACTTCATGCGTTTGTCAGTTCACGCGCCTCAATTTCATATAAGCATTTAACTGCTGCATCGGTCACTATCTAGCGATCATTATATTGATTTATTTATTTTGTACCAACTTAATAAATAAAGTGATTGCACTGAAACATTTACGTTAATGATTTTTTTCTTTTGGAATGAAACAGGCCAATAACTTTTGGCAGTAACGTCTGTCGGTAAAGCTATCTGTAAGTAGCTATTATCATTATTTGAGTCCAGATCTTGTGGTGTTTAATTAGTGTGATTCGACCGATAGGTACTACATTATTTTAGGAACGAGACAATATTTAGCACTCTCTCCTTGTCACCGCAGGCCTTGAAAAGTTAACAAATTTTTTTTTTTGTGTACAATATTACTTGTTTAATAATAAATAATACATACTAATATAAGATGTAAGTGGTAGTGTCATTGAGGTACACCTATCGATATGTTCCTTACATATCATTTGTCGTCGTCATTATTTCTGCCATAGGAAGTCGACTGCTGGACATGTGTCCCCCGAGATTTCCAATAAGCCTTCGTGGTGTCGGCGCATGCAATAGTTCCAAACCTCACCTCCCGAGGTCGCCTTAAGAGCCGGCTAAAGGGGGATATTCATGGGCGATGGGCAGCAGCATCTTCTGAGCAAACTTATAATATAAAAAAATTGCGCTCGTATTCCCGAATTGGCATGAAGCCCTTAAACGAAGAAAAAGAACAGGCCTCCAACACCCAGATACTAACGGAGCATTCACAAAAAAAAATTTATACAGGCGATTGATTATAGGTGTAAAAACTTTCAAGGGGTAAATATATTTATTAGACGTCATAACATTAAATATCCAATCAACCCGTGTAAAGTGATTACTCTATAATATGTTACAATAATTCATTTTTCCTTAGGTTTTTTTATGAGTACATCCCAAGATCTAATCCAAAAAATATGATCGTCTTCTGCAACTTCAAAAATATTTGCTTAATTAGTTGTTTACGCCGTGATATACATTTACAGTTTTTCTAATTGTAAATAATTTACTTTTTCACATTCATATTTAACATTCGAGCCTTACTTAGTAGAAATTTATTAATTTAAATCAACATCAGGTGTTTCGTATATACTGCACGAAATTTGAACTTGTCTTTTTAATATTTTTTATTAAAAGCAATCAAAAATAAAAACTAAGACGAATGTATTAACCGACCAGCTGAAAAATCTCACCCTAGCGTTACATTGATACGGCATAGATTTTAAAATTTAAAAGGTAGGTTACGTCTCTTATATCAATTTCAGCAGTAAATTAATACTTTCTTAGAAAATCTGGAAGCGATAATAACCATCAGGTGTTTCGTTTATACTGCTTAAAATATGCAGTTGTCTTTTTAATTTTTTTTTTATTAAAAGCAAACAAAAAAAAAACTAAGACGAATGTATTAATCGACAAGAGGAAAATCTCAACCTAGCGTTACATTGATACGGCATAGATTTAAAAATTTAAAAGTTAGATTACGTCTCTCGTATTAATTTAGGAGGAAAATGAGAATTTCTTAGAAAATCTTGAAGCGCAAATCAACATCAGGTGTTTCGTATATACTGCACGAAATTTGAAGTTGTCTTTTTAATATTTTTTTATTAAAAGCAATCAAAAATGAAAACTAAGACGAATGTATTAACCGACCAGCGGAAAAATCTCCACCTAGCGTTACACTGATACGGCATAGATTTAAAAATTTAAAAGTTTTGTTACGTCTCTTATATCAATTTCAGGAGTAAATTAAGACTTTCTTAGAAAATCTTGAAGCGCAAAACAACATCAGGTGTTTCGTTTATACTGCTTGAAATAGAAGTTGTCTTTATAATATTTTTTTATTAAAAGCAATTAAAACTGAAAACTAAGACGAATGTATTAATCGACCAGCGGAAAAATCTCCACCTAGCGTTACATTGATACGGCATAGATTTAAAAATTTAAGAGTTAGGTTACGTCTCTAACATCAATTTCAGGAGTAAATTAAGACTTTCTTAGAAAATCTTGAAGCGCAAATCAACATCGGGTGTTTCGTATATACTGCACGAAATTTGAAGTTGTCTTTTTAATATTTTTTATTAAAAGCAATAAAAACTGAAAACTAAGACGAATGTATTAATCGACCAGCGGAAAAATCTCCACCTAGCGTTACACTGATACGGCATAGATTTAAAAATTTAAAAGTCAGATTACGTCTCTCGTATTAATTTAAGAGGAAAATGAGAATTTCTTAGAAAATCTTGAAGCGCAAATCAACATCAGGTGTTTCGTATATACTGCACGAAATTTGAAGTTGTCTTTTTAATATTTTTTATTAAAAGCAATCAAAAATGAAAACTAAGACGAATGTATTAACCGACCAGCGGAAAAATCTCCACCTAGCGTTAAACTGATACGGCATAGATTTAAAAATTTAAAAGTTTTGTTACGTCTCTTATATCAATTTCAGGAGTAAATTAAGACTTTCTTAGAAAATCTTGAAGCGCAAAACAACATCAGGTGTTTCGTTTATACTGCTTGAAGTAGAAGTTGTCTTCATAATATTTTTTTATTAAAAGCAATCAAAACTGACAACTAAGACGAATGTATTAATCGACCAGTGGAAAAATCTCCACCTAGCGTTACATTGATACGGCATAGATTTAAAAATTTAAGAGTTAGGTTACGTCTCTAATATCAATTTCAGGAGTAAATTAAGACTTTCTTAGAAAATCTTGAAGCGCAAATCAACATCGGGTGTTTCGTATATACTGCACGAAATTTGAAGTTGTGTTTTTAATATTTTTTTATTAAAAGCAATAAAAACTGAAAACTAAGACGAATGTATTAATCGACCAGCGGTAAAATCTCCACCTAGCGTTACACTGATACGGCATAGATTTAAAAATTTAAAAGTTAGGATACGTCTCTAATATCAATTTAGGAAGATAAATGAGAATTTCTTAGAAAATCTTTAAGCGAAAAACAACATCAGGTGTTTCATTTATACTGCTTGAAATTTGAAGTTGTCTTTTCAATATTCTTTTATTAAAAGCAATCAAAAATGGAAACTAAGACGAATGTATTAATCCACCAGCGGAAAAATCCCCACCTAGCGTTACATTGATACTGCATAGATTTAAAAATTTAAAAGGTAGGTTACGTCTCTAATATCAATTTTAGAAGAAAATGAGACATTCTAAGAAAATCTTGAAGCGCAAATCAACATCAGGTGTTTCGTATATACTGCACGAAATTTGAAGCTGTCTTTTTAATATTTTTTATTAAAAGCAATCAAAAATAAAAACTAAGACGAATGTATTAACCGACCAGCGGAAAAATCTCACCCTAGCGTTACATTGATACTGCATAGATTTAAAAATTTAAGAGTTAGGTTACGTTTCTAATATCAATTTCAGGGGAAAATTAAGACTTTCTTAGAAAATCTTGAAGCGAAAATCAACAACAGGTGTTTCGTTTATACTGCATGAAATTTGAAGTTTTTTTTTTAACATTTTTTTATTAGGAGCAATCAAAAATAAAAACTAAGACGAATGTATTAATCGACCAGCGGAAGAATCTCCCCACAGCGTTACATTAATACTGCATAGATTTAAAAATTTAAAAGTTAGGTTACGTCTCTTGTATCAATTTTGGAAGAAAAATGAGGCTTTCTCAGAAAATCTTGAAGCGAAAATCAACATCAGGTGTTTCGTTTATGCTGATTGAAATAGTATTTGTCTTTTTTTAAATATTTTTTATTAAAAGCAATCAAAAATGAAAACTAAGACGAATGTATTATTCGACCAGCGGAAAAATCTTCACCTAGCGTTACATTGATACGGCATAGATTTTAAAATTTAAAAGTTAGGTTACGTCTCTAATATCAATTTCAGAAGAAAATGAGACATTCTTAGAAAATCTTGAAGCGAAGATCAACATCAGTAGTTTCCTTTATACTGCTTGAAATATGAAGTAGTCTTTTTAATATTTTTTATTAAAAGCAATCAAAACTGAAAACTAAGACGAATGTATTAACCGACCAGCGGAAAAATCTCCACCTAGCGTTACATTGATACGGCATAGATTTAAAAATTTAAAAGTTAGGTTACGTCTCTAATATCAATTTTAAGAGTAAATTAAGACTTTCTTAGAAAATCTTGAAGCGAAGATCAACATCAGTAGTTTCCTTTATACTGCTTGAAATATGAAGTAGTCTTTTTAATATTTTTTATATAAAGCAATCAAAACTGAAAACCTGCTCTAATCATCACCCAAAATATTGAGTCGTTCAAGAAATCTTTGGAGGCAGCAGTGACCAAGTTTCCAATGGAAACCGTTTGTAAATCCATCGACGAATGGCCCTATCGTCTAAAAGCGTGCGTCAAAGCTAAGGGTGGACACATTGAATAACTAGTTTAGTATATTAACATATCCTTTTCACTCTACATAATCACATGTAAAACTTTAGCATAAAGTTGTTTTTTAGCTATTATCGGATATTTTTTTTGTAACGTAAGTTTTTGCTAGACCAGGTATTATTTATATTTTAATATTATTCGTGATTATTTGACATTTTAACAGAAATGGACGTAAATACACAAGGTAAAGATCGTGCATGCGTGTGTGCGTGTGTGTTATTTAAATCCATTTCTATTACGATCCAAATGCGTTAATAACATAGTTGTCGCTCCGCAGATGATTAGTGGCGCTAAGGTGTCCGGAGGCAAGGCGAAATCAACCGGGGCGTGTGCGTGTGCGTGTGCGTGTGCGTGTGCGTGTGCGTGTGCGTGTGCGTGTGCGTGTGCGTGTGCGTGTGCGAGTGCGTGCGTGCGTGCGCACCTAAATACCAGATACTTGTCTATTTCCATACTATGATGGTCTGAAAAAATTTGCCCCATATGATAAAGACTGCCAATGTATATATTTTCTAACGTGTACAGTAAAGAGTAATATGTCTTTTTTTAAAATAATAAGTCATTAAATCTTCTCAAAACTCATAAATTCAAGATGTCCCAATACAACTGTGCATTATTATGGAACTAATCGGTATATTTTGTTGCCTTTAGAGATGTTTGTTATGTTCAGCCCAAGTTATAATAAGCAGTTCAGCTTGTGAATTGAAACCCCTCTTCTCGCAATCTAATTAACGAATTGTTTGAAAATAAAATGCTTTCGCGAATCCCAAGCTCGCAAAAAATTTGTCACTTTTAGTTAGTAAATAACATGAGTTTGGTTTTTGTTATTTTGCAAGTATGTCGCAACTGCGCATCGTCAATTTTTACAATGAGAACTTTAATTAAGGCATTACAGCACAATACAACGGCAGTACGAGCGCCATGTCACAGCGCGGTGACGAAACATTGAAATTTTGTTTGACTGCACTTGCGGACACCTGTACATATATTTGCGAAATTATTGTTTATTTATTTGAATGCAATTGCGAATATCCTTATTTTATTGCATGTTATGTGGAACGTTCTTAGATTGGCAGCCAGTGTTTTTTATTAGTTGATCAGCGAGTGCGCGTGTAGTAAAACAGGTGCAAAACATGAGTCAATAATGACAGGAAAAGACAACTCGCACGGGGCATGATGTCCTTGTGGGTTGTCCATTTTATTTGTTGTTACCTGTTTTTTCTTACAATTAACTTTTGAAGTTCGCATGTTATTACTTTGTTAATTTATATATATAAATATATATATGTGGATATATATTACTTTTATACTTCGCGCATTGGACAAGTCGCATTGAATTTCCCGCGTTTGACAGTTTGTTTTTTTTTTAACTTGTAATTATTTTTGAACTTCGAGTCAGACGATTCGTCTTAAATTTCCGGGATAGTCAGATTTTTTTCATAATTTTTTTAACTTCCAGTTACTTTAAATTTCCCGAGTTTGACGCTATTTAGATCAGTTAGAAATATAAAAATGTCATCAATAAATAAAGTGACCTCTTTGAAATACGTTGTATCATTTTTTTTAATTCGGAAACGACAGACCAATACTTTTTACTAGCCCTTACGTTATATCGTGTAATAAATATTTTGTTCATTATGCTGTATGAAGCGCTCTATATACATATATGAATAACAAAATGGAAAAATTAAATTACAGTTACAAGTAAACAAGATAATTGCTATTCTTTTTATCTTATTAAGAGCCCATTACAAAGTTAAGACAATGTAACGCTATCTGACAGCTAAAGTATCCGATGACATTTTTTTCGATTCGACCCCCCACGACACTGCGTGTTTCTAAGGCTCCGAATCCGTTTCATTTATTATCATAAATTCCTAATAGGCTATCAGAGATTTTATTATCCACTAGTAAGCTGGCCCTATGTTTTCTCTTAATTTTTTTTCCACATTTTTTTTCAGTGAAGTGATGGTCGCTTTTGACCTATTGACATTTAAAAGCTGCAAGCCGTCGGAGTACCTGTGACCGATCAAGTAAATTAGCTTAACTTACTTGATCTGTCGAACATATTATAAGAATGAAAATCCACGTGAAACAATGACTTAAAAATAAAGATAAAGTTAATTTACTCAATATTGGAACTTTTATCAGGTCTCTTATTGATGATCAATTATTTTTTTATATATTTGGCTCTACTCTGATTTGCAAGGTGTCATGTCATTGTCGAGATGAACAGGAAACTCAACAACACTTTTTTTTTAAATAATAATTGTGACTTATGTATGTACACTCTGTCAGATATAGACTAAATGTACTTACAGGATTCTTGTAATTTAAATATTCATTGAGTTAATAATAGAGGGCAAAGATGTAACACATCACAAGCTGACCAAGTTGAGGCTTCCTAAGGAGCCCTCGAGCTTCTCCACCTTAAAAAAGGTCTTAGACAAAGTGCCCTCTAATCTAATCTGCAGATATCTCTTGGACAACAGTGTAAGCGATATAAAAAAATATTAAAAGATTATATTTATGTGATATATATTTATTTTGAAAATAATCAGCAATGCTGTATTGTTTTCCGAATTCCAGGGCAAGCACCGCAGGAAGGAAGGCGTCACGTCTCCAGCACCTGGATCCAAGCAGGACGCTGCCAACCAGACCAATAAGTGGCAGCACCAAATTTTTAAGCGCAAAACCTTATTTTAAAATATATTCAAATCTATGCAGTATCAACGGGACGCTGAATGTAGATGTTCACGTTAGTTGGTTAATAAATTCGTCATATTTTTCTTTTTTAATTGATTTTAGCCAAAACTCTTTTAATAACATCTTCATAACTTATTCAGTCTAAACCAAACACCTGATATAGATTTTCGCTCTAATTTTTAATAATGCCTCATTTTTCTGTTTAATTTGATTTCAGAAACAAAACCTGATTTTAAAAAATATTCAAATCTATGCATTGTCAATGGGACGCTGAATGTAGATGTTCACGCTAGTCGGTTAATAAATTCGTCATATTTTTCTTTTTTAATTGATTTTAGCCAAAACTCTTTTAATAACATCATCATAACTTATTCAGTCTAAACCAAACACCTGATATAGATTCTCGCTCTAATTTTTAATAATGCCTCATTTTTCTGTTTAATTTGATTTCAGAAACAAAACCTGATTTTTTTAAGATTTAATAAATTCAAATCTATGCACAGAGTGCACCACGAGATTATCTGCCATAGCACTCCAGACTGTTTGCACTTATTCAACAAACTTGGGCTGATGAGCTTGTTCCACAAAACTGGAAGGATGCTAATATTGTTAAACTATACAAAGGCAAAGGAGACCTCTCAGATTGCAGCTCATTTTAAGGAATTGCCCTGCTTTCAATAGCTGGCAAGATCCTGGCGCATACCATCAACAAGCGCCTATGTACGTTAGCTGAAAGCTTCCTTCCCGATACCCAGTGTGGTTTCAGACCGAATCGAGGGACGGTTGATGCCATCTTTGTTGTCAAACAATTACAAGAAGAAAGCCTTGAGCAACACTGTGACCTCTACATGTGTTTTGTGGACCCGGAAAAGGCCTTTGATCGCGTACCAAGATCTGCCTTTTGGACAGTATTCGAGAAATATGGATGTCCTCTGAAGTTCGTAAATTTAATGCGTCAATTTCATGAAGGCATGATGGTCCGTGTATGCTACGAAAATGACTTGACAGAAGAGTTTAATGTAACAAGCGGAGTGAAATAAGGTTGTGTAATGGCTCCAACCCTATTTGCTACATACTTTGCTGCGGTTATAAAGGATGCCCTTAGGAACTGCAATGATAGTGTTTCATTAAATGTTCGCACGGACAAGAGTGTACAGGACCTTACCCATTTCAGAGTAAAACATAAAGTCTATCAGACCTCTGTGCTGTAAATTCTTTATGCAGACGATGTTTGCCTTATGGCTGACAGTATGGAGAATCTGCAAAGATATCTGCGCGAATCGCAAAAGCCGCTGCTGCTTTTGATAAACTGAACCAAAGAGTATAAAAGTCTCACGACCTAAAGCTCCACACAAAACTTGCCGTCTATAGAGCAATCACACTATCTCTGCTCCGAGGCTCCGCACGGTACTCGACAGCTAAAAGTGGTTTTAGGCAAAGTTCCCGCCCTCTGCGCCCTGCCTCATTAGACCCGCAATTTTTTTTGCAAATGTTACTTGGGCAGCTGTCTAAGCCAAGTAAAAAAATCTCTTATACGTAATTATACATTTTTAATCATGTACAAATTAGAATTAAACGAGAGACACCTGATACTTGATTTTTATACCAAAAATGACAATCAATACAATAACTTTACTAATGTATGCTTTTTTATTATTTTTTTTTATTTGATGCTGTATAACGATAGATTTACATTTATTTAAGTGAAAGCACAATCGGACCTAATCATCCTTTGCGCGGAACAGTAATTATTTTCACTAGGAACACACAGCTTGAAAATGAAGCTAACTTCTTATGGTTATACTTCGTGTTACTGCTATTTTAACTTTTCGACATATACGTACTTATAAACAAGCTTCCACCGAGCGAGCATAGAAAATATTTTTTATGCATTTTACTACTAGTGTATACGGGAAGCAAGAGTGAGCTAGTAAGCGTCATTATTATTTCAAAGAAATGTATTCTTTTCTCCATTCATTGTTTTCTCTAGTTTTTGTCGTGTACCACCTCACAGGAATCGTCATAATGTATTTAAGTAAATGAACTATCGTCCTTTCCATTTTACAGCTTAGTGAAATATAAACAAAAAACCTGGGTTATTTCTTGGGATTCCAACTTTCGACAATAACAAATGTTTTACGAACGTTCCGGGTAGAAGTGTACTCATAAAAAACTTCAACTTTTGTAATTATTCTTTATAAATGTAATGTTAAAGTTTCTGGACATTCAAATGTAATATGGATTTATAAAATTTGTATGGAAATGTAATAAAAACAATCTATTCACAGATATATTTTCTTATTTTTCTTGCAGTAATAAACCGCTGTTAATTTTATATACATTTTATATACAATATTAATAATGAATAAAATTATCGTATATTGCATAACTAATACAATGTATAATAATAATAGAGACTTGTGTAATAGACGACGTTCCTTCCGTACGCAGATTAAGAATGCAACTATTTTTTCAAAATATCCTAGATGTCGCTAAAAAGTGTAACTAAAACATCTGTACGACCTGTTACGAGACGAGTCAATAACAGATGGCGCTTTCGCAGTATAGCATTTTTGAAAGTGGAACCCTATTAAATAATTCAAAAAGGAAGATGTATTTAATTTTTGTCACAAAGCAAATGAATTGGCTTTTTATTTATGTTAACAAAATGACCATGAATATTAAATTATACATACGGAGTCTGCCGAAAATACGGTTACAATTTTTAAAAATCTGCGTTAATTTTAGTTCATCGTTATATGAAAAGTTGTAGTGTGTACTCATTTTCGCGGCAATCGATGGCAAATGTTTTTGCGATATTAATCCTTTGCGGTCGACGACATTTTCGGTCGGGTAAGGTCGATGATTTTCACTAATGCGTCGGATACGTTACAGGTACAATGAAATTACGAAAGGACATCAACAGTGTAGGAACCTTCTGAAATACTTCTTAAGTTGAAGCTAACGTAATGTAACATAAACCCATAAACTAATGGTAGATTCAAGTATCGTCGCACTTTGTATACTTGGTTACCCAGATCACCAGAGACCTGCAACGGAGATTTTGAGGCAATATGTGGTTCAATCATCACAATCATAGCTGTAAGACATCCACTGCTTAATGTATGCCACTGACATAGATTTCCAACTGGACTGGTTGGAAGTAGCTTGTCAGCATCTTCCAAGGATCTTACTAAACCTGTTGTGTGTCCACCTAGTGGGTGCACATCCTTCCATACGCTTGTTGGTTCGTGGTCTCCACTCTAGAAAAAGCCTTAGCGCACTATGGTGCATCGAGGTTAATATCATCTCATAATTCATTTTCGTCTGATATGTCGTACGATATATATAATCTATGGTATACAGAGGTAAATTTATGTAGTTTTTTTTATTTACAAGGTATTTTTCTGAAATTATTTTTATTTATAAATAATGAAACTTCAAAGTTGCGGAATTTTCAAACAGTTTTTTGAAAAAATCTAGGACAGCTTCAAACCATCGTTAACATATCTTTTACGTAAAATATTTACAATATTATATTTTTATATGCATAAGAAACTATTTGGTGTATAAAATATCAATAATAAATTTAAAAAAAAAATGGAGTAATAAAATACACTGCAACCGAAAAAAATAAAAATTGTCGTTAAAGTTTTAGTAGTTACTTGCGCTGATTGCCGCTGATTAGAATTTTGGTTTTTCTATTTGCTAAACTATCTACTTTCAGAATCGGCAATAAAATCTTGCCTATATTTGCCCCATTTTTTGTAATTCACTTTCAAAGAGAGCGCGACGGAGACTAAAAATTACTTAATTAATCAAGCTGGCTACAGTTTTATTTTTTGTTTATTTGCTTATTATTATGTAACAATGGTTTTCAAAGTATAAATATAGGCATAAGAGTATATAATATTTTATGTACATTTTATGTATATATATAGGTATGTACTTGCACTATAGGTACCTATCAATCGTATTACTTGAGTAGGTTCAACCTACTCAAGTAATAATTTCTGAACATACGACAGTTTCTGTAAGATACAACATGTTTTTGACTATGATTGACGGGAAAGTAACGCAAGTATTGACAGAGACTCCATCTTCTTCAACGTGCTCCATTTGTTTATCAAAGCCTATAGAAATGAATAATCTACAATAGGTTCAAGCTAAACAAGACTATCAACACTTCATTGCTGGATTCGATTTATGGAATGTATATTACATATCTACTTCTCTATAATATAAAAATAAATCGCAAAATGCGTTGGTAAGCGCATAACTCAACAACGCCTGGACCAATTTGGCCAATTCTTTTTTTTAAATGTTCGTTGAAGTTCAAGGATGGATTTCACAGCGAGAAAAATTCGAATAATTGCCGCAGAAACCCTAAAAACAGCCTTTTCCTTTTTTCCATACAAACGTTTTATAACTATAACGTAGAGTCGTCAATTTGAGGTTTATTGTTATGAAATAAAGTTCAATGTTGTCTAAGCAATGTAGGTGTGTTCCTATCGAGTCAATTTGCACTTTATTATAGCTTCACGAAGTTCGAATTCAATCATATCTATCAAAACAATGTGCGTGTGTGCGTTGGAACACAGAATACATCGTTGGAGGATTTAATGCCGCGTTCTGAAACTCAACAAAAGTGATGTCGCGGACCCGACCAAATTGAATAGTCACTAAATGTACACAAATTGAAAATCAGTACTAATGATAGTACTGATTTTCAATTTGGTTGGCTTCGCGATAATATTTCTTTTGTTTTAATTTAAGCTTCGCGATAATATTACTTTTGTTTTGTTTTAATTTAATTAATTAATATCCCTATTTTACGTACATAAAACGTTGTGGGTACGGCTTGATGGATTTGACTCCAAGTCATATAAAATTGTCAATGTCAATTGTAGTTTATCCTGGATTTTCTGTTAACCACTGAGTTTGTTTTCGTGTTTTGTGCAGTGTTTAGTTACCAATGATATTATTGATATGCCTCCTATAAGACGAAGAAATTTAGGTAGAAAAACCCGAAATGCTCGAAATCTTAGTGCACAAGAACGTAACGACCGAAAAGAACGTGAAAAAATTCGCTTATCACAAACGCGTGAAGCGCGAACGCGACATTCAACTAATAATCGCGCAAGTTTGAATCGAGCTGTATTTTGTTACGATGTGTCAGTTGACTACAGTAACTACCAATGTGTTGTTATTGGTTCTATGAACTCGGTTTGCTCACATTGTAAGGCATTGAAATACAAAAACGAAGCCAATGGATTGTGTTGCGCAAATGATAAAGTGAAATCGATACCATTGCATCCACCACCAGAGCCATTGTACTCATTAGCTTCGGGAATAGGACCAGATTCCATACACTTTTTGACAAATATCCAACAATATTACAATTGCTTTCAAATGACTTCATTTGGGGCAACAAATGTAGTTCGAAAAAATTTTATGTCAACTTTTAGGGTATGTATTATAGCAGTTCTTCTTCTTCTTCTTCTTCTTCCTTCCCTTTTCCCTTTATTTGGGGTCGGGTCTCCTTATCAATTTGCGCCAGGCCACTCTATCCTGGGTTGTCCCTGCATCAAGTTGAAGGGTTTCCAGTTCCTTTCTGATATTAGACCACCACGTAGCTTTTGGACGCCCTCTCCCTCTTGGGAATTCTGGGAGGCTTAAGGCAGTTTTTACTACGTGGTCATCTGGTTTTCGTTGAATGTGGCCATACCATCGTGATCTTTTTTCCTGTAATTTGCTGGGGATCGGAGCTACCTTAAACGAACCTCTGATATATTCGTTCCGTATTTTGTCCATTCTAGTGACGCCACCCGACCATCTAAGCCTCTTCATCTCATTGACATGAAGTGTTTGCTCGTGTCTCTGACTTACAGTCCAGCATTCCGAGCCGTAGAGCATGGCTGGTCTGACAACTGCTTTGTAGACTTTACCCTTGGTATTAATGGGCATACGGTTATCACATAGAACGCCTGACACTTCCCTCCACTTCATCCATGCAGTTTGTACCCTGTTCTTGACATCAGCGGTTGAGTCTGCATCGGTACTTAAGGTCGACCCTAGGTACCTGAACTTAGTGACGGATGGTATTGGAATGCCACTGATGTTCAGATTGCTATGGCCTTGTGTTGGTGTTGGTGCAAATGCACAGTGCATGTGTTTCGTTTTGGATCTACTTATGCGGAGGCCGTTGGATTCTAGTTCTCTAATCCATAGGTTCAGGTCTCTCTGAAAATCATCTGCTGATTTGTTTGCATGAACAATATCATCTGCATATAGAAGGCACCATGGTAAGGCATTCTGTATATCCTTTGTGAGGTAATGCATGACGCAGTTAAATAATAATAATGGACTAAGTGCGGATCCCTGATGAACGCCAACTGTTACTTCGAACAGGTCACTGAGTCCTGCCGGGCTTCTCACCTGGGTCGCGCAGTTGTAGTACATGTCTTTTACTATGGAGACATACTTTTCGGGGAGGCCTTGAGACCTGAGAGCTTGCCATACAAGTTGTCTTGCCACTCTATCGAAAGCTTTTTCCAGGTCAATGAAGACAATATGTAAATCTTCTTTATTGCATCTATGTTTCTCCATAATAATTCTCATAGCTTGAATTGCGTCCGACGTTGATTTACCAGCAGTGAAGCCGAATTGGTTTTCCGTGACGGTTGTAAGCAGCCGCAGTCTATTATTAATAATTCTTTCGAAGAGTTTAAAAGTGTGTGATGTTAATTTTATCCCCCTGTAATTTCCACAAAGCGAAACGTCTCCTTTATGCTTGTAAAATGGTATTAAGTAGCTCTTTCGCCAGGAGTCTGGCATTGTACCGGACGTGAGGACAAGATTTAGGAGTTTCGTAAGCCACCTTATAGCTACCATTCCTCCACGCTTCCATATCTCCGCAGGTATCTGATCTGGCCCTGTAGCCTTCTTGTTCTTCATCTTTAGTATCGCTACTTTAACTTCGGATTCTGTTATGGCTTCGATGGGCCCTGAGGTCACACGTATGAAGGGGAATTTTTCGCTTGGAAATTCTTCGTTGGATAATTCGACGTAGTAATCTTTCCATCTTTTGTTGATGTCATTATTTGAGGTCAAGAGTTTACCATTAACATCTCTGATATATTTATTTATGTTTATGTCCAATGTACTGCGCTGGCGCTGCTTAGCAATTTTGTATATATCATTATCGTCTGTGTTTTCCTCTAACTGTCTATAGAAATTATCTCTAGCTTTCTGTCTTTCTTGGGCAACGATAATTTTGGTGTGGGCTTTGGTTATTTTATATGCCTTTAGGTCCTCGTCGCTTTCCGAATCTTGCCAAGCCTTGAAATGCTCTTTTTTGTTCCGCACTGCTGCTTTCACGGTATCGTTCCACCAACTAGGGTCTTTATTTGGAATTATGCCTTTTGACTCTCCTAGTATAGTTTTTGCTGCCGGGACCGTTAGATCTTCGAATTTGGACCACATTTCATTTACGTTTTGGTACTCGTTGTCCAAGTTAGATTTTAAATGGTTTGTAATACTTTCTAATAAGCGGCTTCCTTCTGGTCCGTTCAGTTTAGCCCATTTGATTTTTGGTGTTTTATCTGTGGGAGTCGTATATACACTGATGTGATGTCTGAATGAATAATAGGTGTAAGATTTTGTGGGCGAGCGTAGCCGACGGGCGAACTTAGTGTGCCGAATTAGTGCAGCGGGCACATGCACGCACCGGTGACGCGAGCGCAGACCTTTTGTTTCTTTTGCGCCTTTGTTCTATTGCCCGCTTTCACTCGGTCGCGGAGCACAGTGCGTCCCAGAGTCTCACGACGAATGCACGTCCTTTTTGCTCGCCCTCAAACGCTAATAAAAATTTGTTCGTGTGTTAAATAAATTGATAAAGTGTTACAAACATCTTTTAATAAGACGCTAACACTTTATATCTTTGACATTTCTCAGTGGTTTCCGCAATTTGAACTTCGTAACAAGTATTCGATGTTGACTTGTTAATGCTTCCCCTGGGATAACCTTACAGTCCTTGAATCTAGATATTAAGCTTTTCTCTCCCAGTATGTAATCAACCTGCGTCTTCTTACCTCCACTTTTGTAAGTTATAAGGTGCTCTTCCTTTTTCTCAAAGCACGTGTTAATGATCATTAAATTGTGTCTACTTGAAAAATCTAAAATACTATGTCCTTCTTGATTTAGCTTGCCATAGCCAAAACCGCCATGGTGTTCACTGCCATTTGGAGTTTTATGGCCAACGTGCCCATTAAGGTCACCGCCGATTAGTTTTAATTCATTAACTCCTATAGAGGCTATCACATCATCAAAATCCTCCCAGAAATCTTGTTTTTTCTCCTTAGAGCATCCAACTTGAGGAGCGTATGCTGATATGATGTTTAGTGGTGGCTGATTGTCAAGCGCTAGTTTCATGGCTAGGAGCCGGTCAGACTTCCTATTTATGCTAATGATTCTATCTTTCAGACAAGAGTTTAGAGCTATGGCCACACCATTTCGGTGTGTTAATGTTCCATTATATATTAGTTTAAATCCTAGTCCTATATCACGAGACTTGGAACCCTTCCACTTGGTTTCCTGTAAGCAACACGCATCAATGTATCTTCGTTTGAGGACTTCACTTAGTTCGCTGGTGCGACCGGTAAGGGAACCTAAATTCCACGTAGCGAATCTCAGAGTGTCAATTACGTCGCTTGCGGGGGACGCCCTAGTGTTGTCTTCTTTTGTCGCCCTTTTATTCGCCTCTAAAGTATTTGCGTCGCTTGTGGGGTACGCCCTAGTATGATCTCGTCTATTATTTCTTGTAACTTTCATGATAAGGAGAATTTGTTTTGGCAATTGGGTTTTTACAGCCGGCTGCCGCCTGACGCTAAGGTAGTAACTCTCTTGGAGAGCTAAGGGTGCTTCTGCCGACCGCGATCTTCATCACCAACCCTACTACACCACCCCACCTGGCAGCGTAGCTCCAGAGCAACCTGTGACCCAATATGTGAGGGCAGCTTGCGACTGGGGTATTTGCCTCTTCCGCCTGCTCTACCGTACCAATGGACTTCATCTCCGCCTTTGCAGCCGTTAAGGTCTTCACCCGTAACCCTGGGCAAGGGGCCACGCTATACCCTGCGGCACTAGGTCCCTATCCGAACTCGGCCACCAATTTCACTCCGGCCTACTGTTGTGAGTGGTGCCCACCCCCGCGACGTGGACGCGCCGGACAGGTATTACCCAAGTGACGAGTAGAGAATTTGGCTCTACCCACCCTCAGGCCGAGGGTATGTATTATAGCAGTCGATCATAATTATTTTAGTGAACAATATTTTCTGTCAAACAAGTTAAGATGTGATCACTTAGTCTTCATATTATTTGGCGTTTCAGTTTTAGTGACACTTTCATTATTTTGAAACCCAATATAATTATTTGATGATAGATATTAGTTACAACTAAATATTACATATTGAGGTATCTAAGGATATGAAATATTGTTTAGTGATTAGGAGACAGATATCATTTTTAGGAACAAATATTATTTAAGTTTAATCACTGATAATCCATAAATCTATATCCCACATTGCTTATTTATTTAATTTTATTTTATGGTGTTTGGTACAAACATAATATTTTTTTTTATTTACAGATACAAGGCCAAATAATATATATCACAGAGCAGGTTCACTACTACCAGTGTCAGATAGCGACTACAAATTCCTGCAAATTTTTTTTATGGCCAATTCACCACATGAAATTAATCTGCGTTCAACAATTTAGTAAAGAGGTCTATTGCAGAACAATTACAAACTTTATTTCATGAACACGATCAATTGATTATATTGTTTAAAACTGCATTGGATCCGATGCCATCTGATAATCACAAAATTGTCACAAAAGATGATAAAACACCTGCGGGTCAACATGCAAGACATTTAAATGCACCAACTATCGATGAAGTTGCTATCGTTGTAGTTGGAGAAAACTTGGAATCCCGTGATATTGTTTTACATTGTAGGAATGATCAATTACAATGTATAAAGGAAACACATCGCTCATATGATGCACAACAATATCCCATTACATTTTGGCAAGGTGAAGATGGCTATGATCTCTCGGTAAAAATGATAAATCCCATTACAAGTAATTAAAATATTATTTTGGGTATGGAAATAATATCTCAGTCACTTTATTATGTATTTTAATTTCATATTTCAATGTTATTAAAACAAAATCTATTTACAGGTTCTGAAATCAACAAAAAAGTCAATTCAATGAACTACTATTCATACCGCCTAATGATTCGGGAAAATGAAGACAATCTCATATTGAACTGTCAGCGACAATATCACAAATATGTTGTTAAAATGTATGTTAAAATTGAAACGGAGAGATTAACATTCATCAGGTTGAATCAGACCAAACTCCGATCTGATCTGATCAGTATATTCACCTTCGAGATGCTGTTGCTGGAAACATCGATGGAAATTTAAATCCCAATGACATCGGTAATGCTTTCATTTTACCTTCAAGCTACATCGGCAGTCCACGGAACATGCAGGAATACATGCAAGATGCGATGACTTACGTACGTCATTACGGCCGACCGGATTTATTTATTACATTCACATGTAATCCGAATTAGGAAGAGATACAAACTTTACTATTGCCAGGACAACAAGCCATTCATCGTCATGATTTAACTGCACGTGTGTTTAAAAAAAATTGAAATCCTTTATTGATTTTATTGTTAAATATTCAATTTTTGGTATCACACGTTGTTGGCTGTATACGATAGAGTGGCAAAAGCGAGGTTTGCCTCATGCCCACATTTTGGTTTGGCTTAAAGATAGAATCCGTCCTGAAGAAATCGATCAAATAAGTTCTGTTAAATCAATTAAGTATATTTGTAATTATGTAAACAAAGGCAGTGATTTGGCCATATTTGAAGTACAAAACATTAATAAAAATGACGAAATAGCACGATACCAAATGGGCAGATACATTAGCAGCAATGAAGCTATTTGGCATATTCTCAGCTTTCCCATCCACGAAAGAGATCCTGATGTCCAACATCTGGCAATACATCTTGAAAACGGTCAACGTGTATACTTCACTGAAGAAAATGTTCTCCAAAGAGCGTTCGAAGCTCCGAAAATGACTCTAACTGAATTTTTTACATTGTGTCAAAAACCTGATGTTTTTGGCCAATTCGCGAAGACATTGGTGTATGGTGATGTTCCACGTTATTTCACATGGAACAAATCCAGTAAAAAATGGGAGCCACGGAAACAAGGAAAACCACATCCTTCCATTACAGGCATATTCAAAGCTAAGACATTGGGGAGACTTTAAACGGTACATCCAAAGCAACGTGAGTGCTTCTATTTACGTTTGTTATTGGTGAATGTTCCCGGACCAACGTCTTTTGAATTTTTACGAACAGTTAATGGTCGAGTATTCAATACATACCAGGATGCATGTCGTGAACTGCAATTGCTAGAAGACGATAACCATTGGGACTTAACGCTTGCTAATGCTGCGTTGACATCAACACCGAATAACATTCGTCAGTTGTTTGCAATTATTTTGACGACATGTTATCCCTCGCAAGCACAAACTTTGTGGGAAAAATATAAAAATTGTATGACAGAAGACATCTTGCACCGAATTAGACAAACAAATCAATCCCAAAACATAGATTATACACCAGAGATGTACAATGAAGCATTGGTCTTAATCGAGGATTTATGTGTTCTTATTTCAAATTTACCACTTAATCATTATGGTATGCCATCACCTAATCGTCCAGCCACCGATTTACAACGAGAAAATCAATACGACCATGGAAGTTTAGCAACAATTATCATGAACAGTGAACCGTTACTGACAGCACAACAAAAAATTATTTATGATCGGATTATGCTGGCTGTTGCTGCTGAACAAGGCGGTTTTTTTTTCTTGGATGCACCCGGTGGAACCGGTAAGACATTTTTAATATCGTTGATTCTTGCCAAAATACGGTCGCAACAAAAAATCGCATTAGCAGTAGCATCGTCAGGCATTGCGGCTACTTTACTGGATGGTGGGCGAACAGCACATTCAACATTCAAGCTGCCATTGGACGTTCATAATAAACCAGATGCAATGTGTAACATCAAAAAGAATAGTGGAATAGCTGCAGTGTTGCGGAAGAGTTCTATAATAATTTGGGATGAGTGCACAATGGCACACAAATATTCACTTGAAGCATTAAACAGAACTATGCAAGATTTAAACAGCAATAATAAACTTTTCGGTGGTGCTATCTTACTTTTGTCTGGTGACTTCCGGCAGACCTTACCGGTTATACCTCGCTCTACTTTCGCGGATGAGATTAATGCATGTTTGAAACAATCATTCTTATGGCGAAGTGTTGAAACACTTCGATTGACCTTCGATTAAATATGTGAGTACAATTGCAAAATGATCCATCAGCACAAATATTTTCCGAACAACTACTAGAAATTGGGAACGGTAAAATAGAACTGCAACTAAATACGCAATGCATTAAACTACCAGACAATTTTTGCACTGTTGTTCAGGATAAAAATGAATTGATTCAGAGTATTTTCCCGGATATACAGAATAATTATTTGAATCATGAATGGCTTAGTCAACGGACGATTTTGGCAGCCAAAAACGTTGTTGTTGATGAAATTAACTTCCAGATACAACAGTTGTTACCGGGCGATCTGATGTCTTTTAAATCAATCGATACTGTTGTTGATGAAAATGAAAGTGTAAATTTTCCGATTGAATTTTAAAATTCATTAGATATCCCTGGAATGCCACCACATAATCTTCGATTAAAGATTGGTTTCCCTATTATTCTCCTCCGTAATTTGAATCCACCTCAATTATGTATCGGTACGCGTTTGGTCATCAAAAAGATCACCGGAAACATTCTTGAAGCAAACCATTTTGGCTGGGAAGTTTAAAGGAAAAGTGGTCCTGCTGCCACGTATTCCGATGATACCATCAGATTCTACCGTACCCTTCAAAAGGCTACAGTTTCCAATTCGTTTAGCTTTCGCCATGTCTATAAATAAATCTCAAGGTCAAACAATGTCCATTTGTGGTTTAGATTTGGAAAATCCATGTTTTTCTCATGGGCAACTATATATTGCGTGTTCACGTGTTGGGAAACCGTCGAATCTATTTGTGTTAGCTAAAGACAGGTTAACCAAAAACATTGTGCACCGATTGGTGTTAAATTAAATTGAAATTGAAAGGATTTATAATTCAAAAAAATAGATATTAATGTTTAAAAGTTTAAGACTGTCTGCCTTGCATACCTCATTTATGAGTTTAAGCGTCACATGTTATTTACTCTATAATACTGTATTATACTTATATTTGTTATAAAATAAATAGAAATAATAAATCTGATAAATTTTTATTTTGTACCTATTGATTTCTGCTTAATATCAAGTGTAAGAACATTTTAATTAAATGTGTTCAACGTACTTCCCCTTCAAATCTCAATCCAGTGAATTTGTATACCAACATCAACATTTTCGTCTTAGTTCATAAATAATTTCATTGTACTAAAGGGTTATAGTAGTAGAAAGTCAAATTAGATTGTTTACTATAATGTAATATAACAAAAACTTTAGCCACAGCAACGCGTGGCCGGGTCAGCTAGTCCACATATATATATTTATATATTTATATATATAAATTAACAAAGTAATAACATGCGAACTTCAAAAGTTAATTGTAAGAAAAAACAGGTAACAACAAATAAAATGGACAACCCACAAGGACATCATGCCCCGTGCGAGTTGTCTTTTCCTGTCATTATTGACTCATGTTTTGCACCTGTTTTACTACACGCGCACTCGCTGATCAACTAATAAAAAACACCGGCTGCCAATCTAAGAACGTTCCACATAACATGCAATAAAATAAGGATATTCGCAATTGCATTCAAATAAATAAACAATAATTTCGTAAATATATGTACAGGTGTTCGCAAGTGCAGTCAAACAAAATTTCCATGTTTCGTCACCGCGCTGTGACATGACGCTCGTACTGCCGTTGTATTGTGCTGTAATGCCTTAATTAAAGTTCTCATTGTAAAAATTGACGATGCGCAGTTGCGACATACTTGCAAAATAACAAAAACCAAACTCATGTTATTTACTAACTAAAAGTGACAAATTTTTTGCGAGCTTGGGATTCGCGAAAGCATTTTATTTTCAAACAATTCGTTAATTAGATTGCGAGAAGAGGGGTTGCAATTCACAAGCCGAACTGCTGATTGCTTTTAATAAAAAATATTAAAAAGACAACTTCAAATTTCGTGCAGTATATACGAAACACCTGATGTTGATTTGCGCTTCAAGATTTTCTAAGAAAGTCTCATTTTTCTTCCCAAATTGACATTAGAGACGTAACCTCACTCTTAAATTTTTAAATCTATGCAGTATCAATGTAACGCCAGGTGAAGATTTTTCCGCTGGTCGATTAATACATTCATCTTAGTTTTCAGTTTTGATTGCTTTTAGTAAAAAATTTTTAAAAAGACAACTTCAAATTTCGTGCAGTATATACGAAACACCTGATGTTGGTTTGCGCTTCAAGATTATGTAAGAAAGTCTCATTTTTCTTCTTAAAATGACATAAGAGACGTAACGTAACTCTTAAATTTTTAAATCTATGCCGTATCAATGTACCGCTAGGTGATTTTTCCGCTGGTCGGTTAATACATTCGTCTAAACTTTCAGTTTTGATTGCTTTTAATAAAAAATATTAAAGAGACAACTTCAAAATTCGTGCAGTATATACGAAACACCTGATGTTGAAATTCGCTTCAAGATTTTCTAAGAATGTCTTAATTTAATCTTGAAATTTGTATTAGAAACGTAACGTAACTTTTAAATTTTTAACTCTATGCAGTATCAATGTAACGCTAGGTGGAGATTTTTCCGCTGGTCGATTAATACATTCGTCTTAGTTTTCAGTTTTGATTGCTTTTAATAAAAAAATATTTAAAAGACAACTTCAAATTTCAACCAGTATGTACGAAACACCTGATGTTGTTTTGTGCTTTAAGATTTTCTAACAAAGTCTTAATTTACTCCCGAAATTGATATTAGAGACGTAACCTAACTCTTAAATTTTTAAATCTATGCCGTATCAATGTAACGCTAGGTGGATTATTTTCCGCTGGTCGATTAATACATTCGTCTTAGTTTTCATTTCTGATAGTTTTTAATAACAAAAAATTAAAAAGACAACTTCAAATTTCAAGCAGTATAAACGAAACACCTGATGTTTATTTTCGCTTCAATATTTTCTGAGAAAGTCTCATTTTTCTTACTAAATTGAAATAAGAGTCGTAACCTAACTCTAAAATTTTTAAATCTATGCAGTATCAATGTAACGCTAGGTGGAGATTTTTCCGCTGGTCGATTAATGCATTCGTCTTAGTTTTCATTTCTGATAGTTTTTAATAAAAAAAATTAAAAAGGTAACTTCAAATTTTAAGCAGTATAAACGAAAACCCTGAAGTTGATTTGCACTTCAAGATTTTCTAAGAATGTCTCATTTTCTTCTGAAATCAATAGTAGAGACGAAACCTAACTATTTAATTTTTAAATCTATGAAGTATCAATGTAACGCTAGGTGGAGATTTTCCGCTAGTCCAATAATAAATTCGTCATAATTTTCTTTTATGACTTTTTTACTCCAAAATTATTTAATTAAAAATCTTACCTCATACAGTATAAACGAAACACCTGATGTTGATTTCCACTTCAAGATTTCGTAAGAATGTCTCATTTTTCTTCTAAAATTGATATAAGAGACGTAACCTAACTTTTCAATTTTTAAGTCTATGCAGTATCAATGTAGCGCTGTGTGGAGATTTTTCCGCTAGTACGATAATAAATTCGTCATAATTTTCTTTTATGACTTTTTTCCTCCGAAATTATTTAATTAAAAATCTTACCTCATACAGTATAAACGAAACACCTGATGTTGATTTCCACTTCAAGATTTCGTAAGAATGTCTCATTTTTCTTCTAAAATTGATATCATAGACGTAACCTAACTTTTAAATTTTTAAATATATGCCGTATCAATGTAACGCTATGTGGAGATTTTTATGCTGGTCGATTAATACATTCGTCTTAGTTTTTATTTTTGATTGCTTTTAATAAAAAATATTAAAAACACAACTTCCAATTTCGTGCAGTATATACGAAACACCTGATGTTGATTTGCGCTTCAAGATTTTCTAAGAAAGTCTCATTTTTCTTCTTAAAATGACATTAGAGACGTAACGTAACTCTTAAATTTTTAAATCTATGCCGTATCAATGTACCGCTAGGTGAAGATTGTTCCGCTGGTCGACTAATACATTCGTCCTAGTTTCCAATTTTGATTGCTTTTAATAACAAAATATTAAAAAGACAACTTCAAATTTCAAGCAGCATAAACGAAAAACCTGATGTTGATTTTCGCTTCAAGATTTTCTAAGAAAGTCTCATTTTCTTCTGAAATTGATATTAGAGACGTAACCTAACTTTTAAAGTTTTAAATCTATGCCGTAACAATGTAACGCTAGGTTGAGATTTTCCTCTTGTCGATTAATACATTCGTCTTAGTTTTTTTTTTGTTTGCTTTTAATAAAAAATATTAAAATGGCAACTCCTATTTCAAGCAGTATAAACGAAACACCTGATGTTGATTTTCACTTCAAGATTTTCTAAGAAAGACTCATTTTTCTTCCTAAATTGATACAAGAGACGTAACCTAACTATTAAATTTGTAAATCTATGCAGTATCAATGTAACGCTAGGTAGAGATTTTTCCGCTGGACGTTTAATACATTCGTCTTAGTTTTCAGTTTTGATTGCATTTAATAAAAAAATATTAAAAAGACAACTTCAAATTTCAAGCAGTATAAACGCAACACCTGATGTTGATTTTCGCTTCAAGATTTCCTAAAAAAGTCTCATTTTCTTCTAAAATTGATATTAGAGACGTAACCGACCGTTTAAATTTTTAAATCTCTGCCGTATCAATGTAACGTTAGGTGGAGATTTTCCGCTGGTCGATTAATACATTCGTCTTAGTTTTCATTTTTGATAGCTTTTAATAAAAAAATATTAAAAAGACAACTTCAAATTTCCAGCAGTATAAACGAAACACCTGATGATGATTTTCTCTTCAAGATTTCTTAAGGATGTCTCATTTTTCTTCCTAAATTAATATTAGAGACGGAACCTATTTTTTAAATTTTTAAATTTATGCCGTATCAGTGTAACGCTAGGTCGAGATTTTTCCGCTGGTCGATTAATGCATTCGTCTTAGTTTTTATTAATGATTGCTTTTAATAAAAAATATTAAAAAGACAACTTCATATGTCAAGCAGTATAAACGAAACACCTGATGTTAATTTTCGCTTCAATATTTTCTGAGAAAGTCTTATTTTTCTTACTAAATTGATATTAGAGACGTACCCTATCTTTTAAATTTTTAAATCTATGCAGTATCAATGTAACGCTAGGTGGGGATTTTTCCGCTGGTCGATTAATACATTCGTCTTAGTTTTCATTTTTGATTGCTTTTAATAAAAAAATATTGAAAAGACAACTTCAAATTTCAAGCAGTATAAATGAAACACCTGATGTTGTTTTTCGCTTCAAGATTTTCTAAGAAATTCTCATTTATCTTCCTAAATTGATATTAGAGACGTATCCTAACTTTTAAATTTTTAAATCTATGCCGTATCAGTGTAACGCTAGGTGGAGGTTTTTCCGCTGGTCGATTAATACATTCGTCTTAGTTTTCATTTTTGATTGCTTTTATTAAAAGAATATTAAAAAGACAACTTAAAATTTCAAGCAGTATAAACGAAACACCTGATGATGATTTGAAGTTGTCTTTTAAAAATTTTTTACTAAAAGCAATCAAAAATAAAAACTAAGACGAATGTATTAATCGACCAGCGGAAAAATCTCCACCTAGCGTTACATTGATACGGCATAGATTTAAAAATTTAAAAGTTAGATTACGTCTCTAATATCAATTTTAGAAGAAAAATGAGACATTCTTTTGAAATCTTGATGCGAAAATCAACATCAGGTGTTTCGTATATACTGTATGATGTAAGATTTTTAATTAAATAATTTTGGAGTAAAAAAGTCATAAAAGAAAATTATGACGAATTTATTATCGGACTAATGGAAAAATCTCCACACAGCGTTACATTGATACTGCAAAGATTTAAAAATTTAAAAGTTAGGTTACGTCTCTTGTATCAATTTTTGAAGAAAAATGAGACTTCCTTAGAAAATCTTGGAGCGAAAATCAACATCAGGTGTTTCGTATATACTGCTTGAAATTTGAAGTTGTCTTTTTAATATTTTTTTATTAAAAGCAGACAAAAATTAAAACTAAGACGAATGTATTAACCGACCAGCGGAAAAATCTCCACCTGGCGTTACATTGATACGGCATAGATTTATAAATTTAAAAGTTAGGTTACGTCTCTTATATCAATTTTAGGAGTAAATTAAGACTTTCTTAGAAAATCCTAAAGCAGAAAACAACATCAGGTGTTTCGTACATACTGCTTGAAATATGAAGTTGTCTTTTTAATATTTTTTTATGAAAAGCAAAAAAACTGAAATTAAAGACGAATGTATTAACCGAGCAGCGGAAAAACCTCCAACTAGCGTTACATTGATACGACATAGATTTAAAAATTTAAAAGTTAGGTTATGTCTATAATATCAATTTTAGAAGAAAAATGAGACATTCTTATGAAATCTTGAAGCGTAAATCAACATCAGATGTTTCCTGTATACAGCATGAAATTTGAAGTTGACTTTTTAATATTTTTTAACTAAAAGCAATCAAAAATGAAAATGAAGACGAATGTATTAATCGACCATCTGAAAAATCTGCATCTAGCGTTACATTAATACTGCATAGACTTATAAATTTAAACGTTAGGTTAAGTCTCTACTATCAATTTCGAAAGAAAATGAGACTTTCTTAGAAAATCTTGAAGAGCAAATCAACATCAGGTGTTTCGTATATACTGCACGAAATATGAAGTTGACTTTTTAATATTTTTTAACTAAAAGCAATCAAAAATGAAAATGAAGACGAATGTATTAATCGACCATCTGAAAAATCTGCATCTAGCGTTACATTAATACTGCATAGATTTACAAATTTGAAAGTTACGTCACGTCTCCAATATCAATTTAGGAAGAAAAATGAGACTTTCTTAGAAAATCTTGAAGTGCAAATCAACATCAGGTGTTTCGATTATACTGCTTGAAATTTGAAGTTGTCTTTTTAATTATTTTTGTATTAAGAGCAATCAAAATGAAAACTAAGACGAATGTATTATTCGAACAACGGAAAAATCTCCACCTAGCGTTACATTGATACTGCATAGATTTACAAATTTAAAAGTTAGGTTACGTCTCTTATATCAATTTCAGAAGAAAAATGAGACATTCTTAGGAAAACTTGAAGCGAAAATCAACATCAGGTGTTTCGTTTATACTGCTTGAAATTTGAAGTTGTCTTTATAATTTTTTTTTATTAAAAGCAATCAAAAATGAAAACTAAGACGAATGTATTAATCGAACAGCGGAAAAATCTCCACCTAGCGATACACTGATACGGAATAGATTTAAAAACATAAAAGTTAGGTTACGTCTCTAATATCACTTTGAGGAGGAGAATGAGATATTCTTAGGAAATCTTGAAGCGAAAATCAACATCAGGTGTTTCGTTTATACTGCTTGAAATTTGAAGTTGTCTTTTTAATTTTTTGTTATTAAAAACTATCAGAAATGAAAACTAAGACGAATGTTTTAATCGACTAGCGGAAAAATCTCCACCTAGCGTTACATTGATAAAGCATAGATTTAAAAATTTAACAGTTAGGTTACGTCTCTAACCTCAATTTCAGAAGAAAAATGAAACAGTCTTAGGAAATCTTGAAGCGTAAATCAAAATAAGGTGTTTCGTTTATACTGCTTGAAATTTGAAGTTGTCTTTTAATATTTTTTTAATAAAAGCAATCAAATATCGATATGAAGACGAATGTATTAATCGACCAGCGGAAAAATCTCCACCTAGCATTATCTTGACACGGCATAGATTTAAAAATTAACTAGTTAAATTACGTCTCTAATTTCAATTTCAGAAGAAAAATGAGACATTCTTAGGAAATCTTGAAGCGAAAATCAACATCAGGTGTTTCGTTTATACTGCTTGAAATAGGAATTGCCTTTTTAATATTTTTTATTAAAAGCAATCAAAACTGAATTTTGAGACGAATGTATTAATCGACCAGCGGAAAAATCTCCACCTAGCGTTACAATGATACGGCATAGATATAAAAATTTAAAAGTAAGGTTCCCTCACTAATATCAATTTCAGAAAAAAATAAGACTTTCTTCCAAAATCTTGAAGCGAAAATCAACATCAGGTGTTTCGTATATACTGCTTGAAACTTGAAGTTGTCTTTTTAATATTTTTTTATTAAAAGCAATCAAAAATCGAAATTAAGACAAATGTATTAATCGGCCAGCGGAAAAATCTCAACCTAGCGTAACATTAATAGGGCATAGATTTAAAAATTTAAAAGTTAGGTTTCGTCACTAATATCAATTTCAGAAAACAATAAGACTTCAAAAATCTTAAAGCGAAAATCAACATCATATGTTTCGTTTTACTGCTTGAAATTTGAAGTTGTCTTTTTAATTATTTTAGTATTAAGAGCAATCAAAATGAAAACTTAGACGAATGTATTAATCGAACAGCGGAAAAATCTCCACCTAGCGATACACTGATACAGCATATACTTAAAAATTTAAAAGTTAGGTTTCGTCACTTATATCAATTTCAGAAAACAATAAGACTCTTCCAAAATCTTGAAGCGCAAAACAACATCAGGTGTTTCGTTTATACTGCTTGAAATTTTAAGTTGTCTTTTCAATATTTTTTTATTAATAGCAATCAAAAATGAAAACTAAGACGTATGTATTTACCGACCAGCGGAAAAATCTCCACCTAGCGTTACATTGGTACGGCATAGATTTAAAAGTTTAAGAGTTAGGTTACGTCTCTTATATCAATTTTAGAACAAAAATTAGACATTATAAGGAAATCTTGAAGCGAAAATCAACATCAGGTGTTTCGTTTAAATTGCTTGAAATTTGAAGGTGTCTTTTTAATATTTTTTTATTAAAAGCTAACAATAATTAAAACTGAGACGATTGTGTTAATCGACCAGTGGAAAAATCTTCATCAAACGGTATCTTAATACTGCATAGATTTAAAAATTTAAAAGTTAGGTTTCGTCTCTAAAATCATTTTCAGAATAAAAATGAGACTTTATTACAAAATCTTTTAGCGCAATACAACATCAGGTGTTTCGTTTATACAGCTTGGAATTTGAAGATGAAGATCATTTTTAATAGCTTTTAATTAAAAAATATTAAAAAGGCTACTTCAAATTTCTAGCAGGATAAACGAAACATCAGATGTTGATTTTGGCTTCAAGATTTTCTAAGAAACTCTCATTTTCTTCGTAAATTGATATTAGAGACGTAACCTGACTTTTAAATTTTTAAATCTATGCCGTATCAATGTAGCGCTGGGTGGAGATTTTTCCGCAGGTCGTATAATACATTCGTCTTAGTTTTCATTTTTGTTTGCTATTAATAAAAAAATATTAAAAAGACAAATTCAAATTTCAAGCAGTGTAAACGAAATACCTGATGTTGATTTTCGCTTCAAGATTTTCTAAGAAAGTCTCATTTTTCTTCCTAAATTGATATGAGATACGTAACCTATTTTTTTATTTTTTAAATCTATGCAGTATCAATGTAAAGCTAGGTGGAGATTTTTCCGCTGGTCGATTAATACATTCGTCTTAGTTTTCAGTTTTGATTGCTTTTAATAAAAAAATATTAAAGAGACGACTAGAAAATTCGTGCAGTATTTACGAAACACATGATGTTTTGCGCTTTAAGATTTTCTAAGAAAGTCTGAATTTACTCTTCAAATTGATCTAATATCGATACGTAACCTAAGTTTTAAATTTTTAAATCTATGCAGTATCAATGTAACGCTTGATGGAGATTTTTCCGTTGGTCAATTAATACATTCGTCTTAGTTTTCAGTTTTGATTGCTTTTAATAAAAAAATATTAAAAAGACAACTTCATATTTCGTGCAGTATATACGAAACTATAATGAAACGCCGGTTGTGAGATTCGAACAGAACTAACTTTTTATTTACGTTCAGAAACACCTACATTTCACTTTATAACAATGACGGTAGGAACACTATACAATCTATGTTCCAATAGATGGCGGTATATGTATATTAATTAATGATTATTTGTATATAATTTCAACACCCCCACTATATCAAATAATCACATAATGACAATATGTTAACTGAACTTGGATCTATTTTACAACTACACCTAATACATTCATAAAAGTGTGATGCCTTTTAGAACACAAACTCTTTGTGAGCATATCAGCAAGCATATCAGCTGTCGACAAATATTTTAATTGAATAATATTATTGGAAACACATTCTCTAGTAAAGTGATATTTCACATCAATGTGTTTAGACCTATTATGAAACACAGGTTTTATTGACAGCTTCTGTGCACTCTGATTGTCATTGTATAAACACAACCTATATATTTTATTTGTTATTTCAAACTGTAAAGCCCGCAAATAAATGGCTTCTTTACAAGACTCTGAGATAGCCATGTGCTCAGCTTCACAACTTGATAGAGCCACAGTTTTCTGTTTCTTGCATTGCCAAGATATTATACCATTGGCAAGTACAAAACAAAACCCAGTATAAGACCGTCTATCCAAACGATTGTTTGCCCAATCGGCATCAACAAAACCTTTTATCTCAGAACTTCCATTTGCACAATATTTTATACCATAGTTTATAGTCCCTTTTAAATATTTTAAAACCCTTTTAGCATAACCCCAATGCTCACTAGTGTGACAATGATCAAATTGACTTAAATAGCTAACCGCATAAGTTATGTCTGGTCTAGTTAAAACAGATAGATACATCAAGCTCCCTATGAGCTGTTGATAAGGTACTTGGTTATTAATATTTTGTTTGTCTTTCACACTTAATTTACTCTCCATAGGTGTATCAACAGCCTTACAATCTGTCATATTGAACTTTCTTAACAAAGTATTAATATAATTCTCTTGACTTAAAGTTACTGACTTATTTAATTTGTCAAAATTAACGTTCATTCCCAAACATTTACTTGACCTAAATCTTTAATTTGAAATTGATTTGACAATACATTCTTAAGTTCTTCAGTTTCTCTCTTACAATTTGAGAATATAAAAAAGTCATCGACATATACTGTAACAATAGTCTTAAAATTATCAACATTTTTTATATACACGCATGGTTCCAACTTTGATTTACAATAACCTATTTTTAACAAACAACTGTCTACCTTCTTATTCCAGGCCCTTGAAGCCTGTTTCAGACCATAGATGGCCTTATTTAATTTTAATATTTTATTAGAGCTACCAGCAACATTATAATAATCTGTTTTTTGCATATAAATAGTTTCCTCCAAATCACCATTGAGAAATGCAGTTTTTACATCTAGATGTGTAACATGAAGTTCCAATAGTACTGACAATGAAAACAATAGTCGTAGGGTAGTATGTCTAACAACAGGTGAAAATGTCTCCGTGTAATCTACCCCATACTTTTGAGAAAAACCCTTGGCAACTAGCCTGGCACGATATCTTACATTGTTCTCACTGTCACACTTCTTACGCAAAACCCATCTACATTGCACTATGGTTTTGTCTCTAGGCATATCAACAAGTTCCCACGCATTGTTACTATCAAAGCATTGTAACTCATCACCAACAGCCTCTAACCGTTGCTCTTTTTCAGGTCCTTTTAGAGCCTCATCAAGCGAAATTTCACTATTATCTTCTATATTATGACCGATGCAAGCATTAGAATGCCCATACCTGTCAGGTTGTCGTCTCTGCCTACATGCAACATCTCTTCTACCGACACTTACAATACTTTCCATAGAGCTATCGGAAGAGTCCTCTTCTGGTACAGGTGGCTCTTCTGGTGGAGGTACTCTTCTGAGACATATCTCATCAAGGATATCTTCATTTTCAGAAGTCAATCTGAAAAAACCCCCACTGAATCTTCATATACCTCTAAGGAGTCTGCAGGTATTTCTTGGATTGGTACAGAAACTTCATCAGCTACTAGCGGTTTTTCAACAATGATGACATCTCTACTGGTTGTAATCTGCTTAGTTTTCAGATTGTAAACGCGGTATCCTTTCACATCATCTGGATATCCTACAAGAATTCCTCTTTCAGCCTTTTTATCCAATTTCATTCTTTTTTCCTTAGGAATATGTATCATCACAATGCTCCCAAAAACTCTCAAATGGCTAATGTCTGGCTTTTCTTGTGTCCATAACTCGAATGGAGTCTTCCCATTTAGAGTTGATGACACAGTCCTGTTTTGTAAATAGACTGCAGTGTTAGATGCTTCAGCCCAAAATTGTTTATCAAGTTCAGCATCAAATAATAAACATCTAGCTTTCTCTACTACAGTACGATTAAAGCGCTCTGCCAAGCCATTCTGTTCGGGCGTGTAAGGGTTACTTCTTTGATGAATTATCCCAGAATTTTTGAGATGATCATCAAATTCTTTATTACAGAATTCTCTACCATTATCGCTTCTTAAAATTTTAATTTTCTTGTTAAGTTGGTTTTCTACAAGAACTTTATATCTTTTAAAACAACTAAAAGCTTCACTTTTGTTTCTCATAAAATAGATGTATATCATGCGGCTATAATCATCAACAAATAATATAAAATATTTGGATCCTCCAATCGAAGCATTGAACGGTCCACATACATCTGTATGAACAGTATGCAGAAGTTCTTTACTTCTATAGCCATTCTGCGGAAAAGGTAAGCGGCTTTGCTTACCTTCACAACACACCCTACAAGACAATTTTGAAATATTTGCCTTTTTATCTAGTGTGATTCCTTCCACTGCATTCTCCATTCTATTTAGATAGTTGCTATTGACATGGCCAAGCCTGCGATGCCAAATATCGCTCGAATTCATCATAGCTGCCATCAATACTTCAGGCATTCTTAGCTTGTAGACACCATTTAGTAATTTAGCAGTACCAACTAATTCACCACATTTATTATAAATCTCACAGCCACTGTTGTTAAACAGTACTCTATTGCCTTTAGCAATTAGTTGACTCACAGAAATTAGGTTAGTGGTCAAACTAGGAACACACAATACACCTTCAACAACTATATCATACTCGCAGTTATCTGTTAAGGTTGTTATCGATACGTCACCAGAACATTTCACCGACACCTTTTCTTTATTCGCGACCACAATTTCTTTGATCGAATGCTCAACAGAAACATTTGTGAGCCAGTGTTCATTGGCGGTTAAATGTGCACTCGCTCCGGAGTCAATATACCAGTCATTTTTGGAGAAAGCATCATTTAAAAACACAGCACTAAATGCGTTTGATTGTTTACGTTTACAAGACTTGTTATTTTCTGAATCTTTATTGGAACTGGTGAACTGATTGCGATAATGTCCTGTTTGTTTGCACTTGTAGCATTTTATAACCTTCAATTTTGACTTCGAAACATTTGAGTGATTTGAACCCGAATCATCAAACAAATTTTTGAGTTTCTCCCATAACTCTTTAGTAGTCTTAGATTCCTTTATATATACATAAAGAGATGGATCAATAGTTAAAATCAGATTCGCCTTAGTTTTTAAGTCGGCTGCGGCTTCTTCGGGTTTAGTAACTTTGATGTAATCAAAAGTTCCCTCCAACACGAGAAAATTCTCCGCTGCGAAAGCCCACTCTGTGTAGTTCTCCCGACCTTTCAGCTTAGGCACGCTCACGATATAGCTATTTGCCATTTTTAATTTTTAACTATATATCAAAACTCACAGTTCACAAAACGTATAGTTCTCAATCTGCGTAGACTAATCGGCACGCTTGTGCAAGTCTTTTCGCGAGAAAAACACTTTATTTTATAAACTCGACTGGGCGCATAACCTATAATAAAACGCCGATTGTGAGATTCGAACAGAACTAACTTTTTATTTACGTTCAGAAACATACCTACATTTCACTTTATAACAATGACGGTAGGAACACTATACAATCTATGTTCCAATAGATGGCGGTATATGTATATTAATTAATGATTATTTGTATATAATTTCAACAGAAACACCTGATGTTGATTTGCGCTTCAAGATTTTCTAAGAAAGTCTTAATTTACTCCTGAAATTGATATTAGAGACATAACTTAACTTTTAAATTTTTAAATCTATGCAGTATCAATGTAACGCTAGATGCAGATTTTTCAGTTGGTCGATTAATATATTCGTCTTAGTTTTTATTTTTGATTGCTTTTAATAAAAAAATATTTAAAAGACAACTGCATATTTTATGCAGTATGAACGAAACACCTGATGGTTATTTTCGCTTCAAGATTTTCTAAGAAAGTCTTTATTTACTTCTGAAATTGATATTAGTGACATAACCTAAATTTAAAATTTTTAAATCTATTCCGTATCAATGTAACGCTAGGTGGAGATTTTTCCGCTGGTCGATTAATACATTCGTCTTAGTTTCCAATTTTGATTGCTTTTAATAACAAAATATTAAAAAGACAACTTCAAATTTCAAGCAGCATAAACGAAACACCTGATGTTGTTTTTCGCATCAAGATTTCCTAAGAACGTCTCCTTTTACTTCTGAAATTGATATTAGAGACGTAACCTAACTTTTAAATTTTTAAATCTATGCAGTATCAATGTTACGCTAGGCGGAGATTTTTCCGCTGGTCGATTAATACATTCGTCTCAGTTTTCAGTTTTGATTGCTTTTAATAAAAAATATTAAAAAGACAACATCAAATTTCATGCTGTATATAGAAAACATCTGATGTTGATTTACGCTTCAAGATTTCATAAGAATGTCTCATTTTTCTTCTAAAATTGATATTATAGACATAACCTAACTTTAAAATTTTTAAATCTATGTCGTATCAATGTAACGTTAGTTGGAGGTTTTTCCGCTGGTCGGTTAATACATTCGTCTTTAATTTCAGTCTTGATTGCTTTTAATAAAATAATATTAAAAAGACAACTTCAAATTTCAAGCAGTATATACGAAACAACTGATGGTTATTTTCGCTTCAAGATTTTTAAAGAAAATCTTAATTTACTCCTAAAATTGATATTAGAGACGTAACCTTACTTTTAATTTTTTAAATCTATGCCGTACCAATGTAACGCTAGGTGGAGATTTTTCCGCTGGTCGATTAATACATTCGTCTTAGTTTTCAGTTTTGATTTATTTTAATAAAACAATATTAAAAAGACAACTTCAGATTTCAAGCAGTATAAACGAAACACCTGATGTTGTTTTTTGCTTTAAGTTTTTCTAAGAAAGTCTTAATTTACTCCTGAAATTGATATTAGTGACATAACCTAAATTTAAAATTTTTAAATCTATTCCGTATCAATGTAACGCTAGGTGGAGATTTTTCCGCTGGTCGATTAATACATTCGTCTTAGTTTCCAATTTTGATTGCTTTTAATAACAAAATATTAAAAAGACAACTTCACATTTCAAGCAGCATAAACGAAATACCTGATGTTGATTTTCGCTTCAAGATTTTCTAAGAAAGTCTCATTATTCTTCCTAAATTGTTATTAGAGATGTAACGTAACTTTTAAATTTTTAAATCTATGCCGTATCAGTGTATCGCTTGATGGAAATTTTTCCGCTGGTCGATTAATATATCAAGCAGTATATACGAAATACCTAATGTTGTTTTTCGCTTCAAGATTTCCTAAGGACGTCTCCTTTTACTTCTGAAATTGATATTAGGAACGTAACCTAACTTTTAAATTTTTAAATCTATGCAGTATCAATGTTACGCTAGGCGGAGATTTTTCCGCTGGTCGATTAATACATTCGTCTCAGTTTTCAGTTTTGATTGCTTTTAATAAAAAATATTAAAAAGACAACATCAAATTTCATGCTGTATATAGAAAACATCTGATGTTGATTTACGCTTCAAGATTTCATAAGAATGTCTAGTTTTTCTTCTAAAATTGATATTATAGACATAACCTAACTTTAAAATTTTTAAATCTATGTCGTATCAATGTAACGCTAGTTGGAGGTTTTTCCGCTGGTCGGTTAATACATTCGTCTTTAATTTCAGTTTTTATTGCTTTTAATAAAAAAATAATAAAAAGGCAACTTCAAATTTCTAGCAGTATAAACGAAATACCTTATGTTAATTTTCGCTTCAAGATTTTCTAAGAAAGTCTCATTATTCTTACTAAATTGTTATTAGAGACGTAACGTAACTTTTAAATTTTTAAATCTATGCCGTATCAGTGTATCGTTTGATGGAAATTTTTCCGCTGGTCGATTAATATATCAAGCAGTATATACGAAACACCTGATGTTGTTTTTCGCTTCAAGATTTCCTAAGAACGTCTCCTTTTACTTCTGAAATTGATATTAGAGACGTAACCTAACTTTTAAATTTGTAAATCTATGCAGTATCAATGTAACGCTAGGTGGAGATTTTTCCGTTGGTCGTTTAATACATTCGTCTTAGTATTCAGTTTAGATTGCTTTTAATAAAATAATATTAAAAAGACAACTTCAAATTTCAAGCAGTATATACGAAACAACTGATGGTTATTTTCGCTTCAAGATTTTTAAAGAAAGTCTTAATTTACTCCTAAAATTGATATTAGAGACGTAACCTTACTTTTAATTTTTTAAATCTATGCCGTACCAATGTAACGCTAGGTGGAGATTTTTCCGCTGGTCGATTAATACATTCGTCTTAGTTTTCAGTTTTGATTTATTTTAATAAAACAATATTAAAAAGACAACTTCAGATTTCAAGCAGTATAAACGAAACACCTGATGTTTTAGCGCTTCAAGATTTTTACAGAAAGTGTTTTTTTCTTCTGAAATTGATATTACAGACGTAACCTAACTTTTAAATTTTTAAATCTATGCCGTATCAATGTAACGCTAGTTGGAGGTTTTTCCGCTGGTCGGTTAATACATTCGTCTTTAATTTCAGTTTTTATTGCTTTTAATAAAAAAATATTAAAAAGACAACTTCAAATTTCTAGCAGTATAAACGAAATACCTTATGTTAATTTTCGCTTCAAGATTTTCTAAGAAAGTCTCATTTTCTTCTGAAATTGATATTGGAGACGTAACCTAACTTTTAAATTTTTAAATCTATTCCGTATCAATGTAACGCTAGGTGGAGATTTTTCCGTTGGTTGTTTAATACATTCGTCTTAGTATTCAGTTTTGATTGCTTTTAATAAAAAAATATTAAAAAGACAACTTCAAATTTCAAGCAGTATATACGAAACAACTGATGGTTATTTTCGCTTCAAGATTTTCTAAGAAAGTCTCATTTTCTTCTGAAATTGATATTGGAGACGTAACCTAACTCTTTAATTTTTAAATCTATTCCGTATCAATGTAACGCTAGGTGGAGATTTTTCCGTTGGTCGTTTAATACATTCGTCTTAGTTTTCAGTTTTGATTTATTTTAATAAAACAATATTAAAAAGACAACTTCAGATTTCAAGCAGTATAAACGAAACACCTGATGTTTTTTAGCGCTTCAAGATTTTTAAAGAGAGTGTTTTTTTCTTCTGAAATTGATATTACAGACGTAACCTAACTTTTAAATTTTTAAATCTATGCCGTATCAATGTAACGCTAGGTGGAGATTTTTCCGCTGGTCGATTAATACATTCGTCTTAGTTTTCATTTTTGATTGCTTTTAATAAAAGAATATTAAAAAGACAACATCAAATTTCATGCCGTATATAGAAAACATCTGATGTTGATTTACGCTTCAAGATTTCATAAGAATGTCTCATTTTTCTTCTAAAATTGATATTATAGACATAACCTAACTTTAAAATTTTTAAATCTATGTCGTATCAATGTATCGCTAGTTGGAGGTTTTTCCGCTGGTCGGTTAATACATTCGTCTTTAATTTCAGCTTTTATTGCTTTTAATAAAAAAATATTAAAAAGACAACTTCAAATTTCAAGCAGTATATACGAAACAACTGATGGTTATTTTCGCTTCAAGATTTTCTAAGAAAGTCTCATTTTCTTCTGAAATTGATATTGGAGACGTAACCTAACTCTTTAATTTTTAAATCTATTCCGTATCAATGTAACGCTAGGTGGAGATTTTTCCGTTGGTCGTTTAATACATTCGTCTTAGTTTTCAGTTTTGATTTATTTTAGTAAAACAATATTAAAAAGACAACTTCAGATTTCAAGCAGTATAAACGAAACACCTGATGTTTTTTAGCGCTTCAAGATTTTTAAAGAGAGTGTTTTTTTCTTCTGAAATTGATATTACAGACGTAACCTAACTTTTAAATTTTTAAATCTATGCCGTATCAATGTAACGCTAGGTGGAGATTTTTCCGCTGGTCGATTAATACATTCGTCTTAGTTTTCATTTTTGATTGCTTTTAGTAAAAGAATATTAAAAAGACAACATCAAATTTCATGCCGTATATAGAAAACATCTGATGTTGATTTACGCTTCAAGATTTCATAAGAATGTCTCATTTTTCTTCTAAAATTGATATTATAGACATAACCTAACTTTAAAATTTTTAAATCTATGTCGTATCAATGTATCGCTAGTTGGAGGTTTTTCCGCTGGTCGGTTAATACATTCGTCTTTAATTTCAGCTTTTATTGCTTTTAATAAAAAAATATTAAAAAGACAACTTCAAATTTCTAGCAGTATAAACGAAATACTTTATGTTAATTTTCGCTTCAAGATTTTCTAAGAAAGTCTCATTTTCTTCTGAAATTGATATTGGAGACGTAACCTAACTTTTAAATTTTTAAATCTATTCCGTATCAATGTAACGCTAGGTGGAGATTTTTCCGTTGGTCGTTTAATACATTCGTCTTAGTATTCAGTTTTGATTGCTTTTAATAAAAAATATTAAAAAGACAACACCAAATTTCATGCTGTATATAGAAAACATCTGATGTTGATTTACGCTTCAAGATTTCATAAGAATGTCTAGTTTTTCTTCTAAAATTGATATTATAGACATAACCTAACTTTAAAATTTTTAAATCTATGTCGTATCAATGTAACGCTAGTTGGAGGTTTTTCCGCTGGTCGGTTAATACATTCGTCTTTAATTTCAGTTTTTATTGCTTTTAATAAAAAAATATTAAAAAGACAACTTCTAATTTCTAGCAGTATAAACGAAATACCTTATGTTAATTTTCGCTTCAAGATTTTCTAAGAAAGTCTCATTATTCTTCCTAAATTGTTATTAGAGACGTAACGTAACTTTTAAATTTTTAAATCTATGCCGTATCAGTGTATCGCTTGATGGAAATTTTTCCGCTGGTCGATTAATATATCAAGCAGTATATACGAAACACCTGATGTTGTTTTTCGCTTCAAGATTTCCTAAGAACGTCTCCTTTTACTTCTGAAATTGATATTAGAGACGTAACCTAACTTTTAAACTTTTAAATCTATGCAGTATCAATGTTACGCTAGGCGGAGATTTTTCCGCTGGTCGATTAATACATTCGTCTCAGTTTTCAGTTTTGATTGCTTTTAATAAAAAATATTAAAAAGACAACACCAAATTTCATGCTGTATATAGAAAACATCTGATGTTGATTTACGCTTCAAGATTTCATAAGAATGTCTAGTTTTTCTTCTAAAATTGATATTATAGACATAACCTAACTTTAAAATTTTTAAATCTATGTCGTATCAATGTAACGCTAGTTGGAGGTTTTTCCGCTGGTCGGTTAATACATTCGTCTTTAATTTCAGTTTTTATTGCTTTTAATAAAAAAATATTAAAAAGACAACTTCTAATTTCTAGCAGTATAAACGAAATACCTTATGTTAATTTTCGCTTCAAGATTTTCTAAGAAAGTCTCATTATTCTTCCTAAATTGTTATTAGAGACGTAACGTAACTTTTAAATTTTTAAATCTATGCCGTATCAGTGTATCGTTTGATGGAAATTTTTCCGCTGGTCGATTAATATATCAAGCAGTATATACGAAACACCTGATGTTGTTTTTCGCTTCAAGATTTCCTAAGAACGTCTCCTTTTACTTCTGAAATTGATATTAGAGACGTAACCTAACTTTTAAATTTTTAAATCTATTCCGTATCAATGTAACGCTAGGTGGAGATTTTTCCGTTGGTCGTTTAATACATTCGTCTTAGTATTCAGTTTAGATTGCTTTTAATAAAATAATATTAAAAAGACAACTTCAAATTTCAAGCAGTATATACGAAACAACTGATGGTTATTTTCGCTTCAAGATTTTTAAAGAAAGTCTTAATTTACTCCTAAAATTGATATTAGAGACGTAACCTTACTTTTAATTTTTTAAATCTATGCCGTACCAATGTAACGCTAGGTGGAGATTTTTCCGCTGGTCGATTAATACATTCGTCTTAGTTTTCAGTTTTGATTTATTTTAATAAAACAATATTAAAAAGACAACTTCAGATTTCAAGCAGTATAAACGAAACACCTGATGTTTTTTAGCGCTTCAAGATTTTTAAAGAAAGTGTTTTTTTCTTCTGAAATTGATATTACAGACGTAACCTAACTTTTAAATTTTTAAATCTATGCCGTATCAATGTAACGCTAGGTGGAGATTTTTCCGCTGGTCGATTAATACATTCGTCTTAGTTTTCATTTTTGATTGCTTTTAATAAAAGAATATTAAAAAGACAACATCAAATTTCATGCCGTATATAGAAAACATCTGATGTTGATTTACGCTTCAAGATTTCATAAGAATGTCTCATTTTTCTTCTAAAATTGATATTATAGACATAACCTAACTTTAAAATTTTTAAATCTATGTCGTATCAATGTAACGCTAGTTGGTGGTTTTTCCGCTGGTCGGTTAATACATTCGTCTTTAATTTCAGTTTTTATTGCTTTTAATAAAAAAATATTAAAAAGACAACTTCATATTTCTAGCAGTATAAACGAAATAACTTATGTTAATTTTCGCTTCAAGATTTTCTAAGAAAGTCTCATTTTCTTCTGAAATTGATATTGGAGACGTAACCTAACTTTTAAATTTTTAAATCTATTCCGTATCAATGTAACGCTAGGTGGAGATTTTTCCGTTGGTCGTTTAATACATTCGTCTTAGTATTCAGTTTTGATTGCTTTTAATAAAAAAATATTAAAAAGACAACTTCAAATTTCAAGCAGTATATACGAAACAACTGATGGTTATTTTCGCTTCATGATTTTTAAAGAAAGTCTTAATTTACTCCTAAAATTGATATTAGAGACGTAACCTTACTTTTAATTTTTTAAATCTATGGCGTACCAATGTAACGCTAGGTGGAGATTTTTCCGCTGGTCGATTAATACATTCGTCTCAGTTTTCAGTTTTGATTTATTTTAATAAAACAATATTAAAAAGACAACTTCAGATTTCAAGCAGTATAAACGAAACACCTGATGTTTTTTAGCGCTTCAAGATTTTTAAAGAAAGTGTTTTTTTCTTCTGAAATTGATATTACAGACGTTACCTAACTTTTAAATTTTTAAATCTATGCCGTATCAATGTAACGCTAGGTGGAGATTTTTCCGCTGGTCGATTAATACATTCGTCTTAGTTTTCATTTTTGATTGCTTTTAATAAAAGAATATTAAAAAGACAACTTCAAATTTCAAGCAGTATGTACGAAACACCTGATGTTGTTTTTTGCTTTAAGTTTTTCTAAGAAAGTCTTAATTTACTCCTGAAATTGATATAAGAGACGTAACCTAACTTTTAAATTTATAAATCTATGCCGTATCAATGTAACGCCAGGTGGAGATTTTTCCGCTGGTCGGTTAATACATTCGTCTTAGTTCTAATTTTTGTTTGCTTTTAATAAAAAAATATTAAAAAGACAACTTCAAATTTCAACCAGTATGTACGAAACACCTGATGTTGTTTTGCGCTTTAAGATTTTCTAACAAAGTCTTAATTTACTCCTGAAATTGATATTAGTGACATAACCTAAATTTAAAATTTTTAAATCTATTCCGTATCAATGTAACGCTAGGTGGAGATTTTTCCGCTGGTCGATTAATACATTCATCTTAGTTTTTATTAATGATTGCTTTTAATAAAGAATATTAAAAAGACAACTTCAAAATTCAAGCAGTATATACGAAACACCTGATGTTGATTTGCGCTCCAAGAGTTTCTAAGAAAGTCTCATTTTATTCTGAAATTGATATTAGAGACGTAACCAAACTTTTAAATTTTTAAATCTCTGCCGTATCAATGTAACGTAAGGTGGAGATTTTTCCGCTGGTCGATTAATACTTTCGTCTTAGTTTTTATTTTTGATTGCTTTTAGTAAAAAAATTTTAAAAGACAACTTCAAATTTCGTGCAGTATATACGAAACACCTGATGTTGGTTTGCGCTTCAAGATTTTCTAAGGAAGTCTCATTTTTCTTCAAAAATTGATACAAGAGACGTAACCTAACTTTTAAATTTATAAATCTATGCCGTATCAATGTAACGCCAGGTGGAGATTTTTCCGCTGGTCGGTTAATACATTCGTCTTAGTTCTAATTTTTGTTTGCTTTTAATAAAAAAATATTAAAAAGACAACTTCAAATTTCAACCAGTATGTACGAAACACCTGATGTTGTTTTGCGCTTTAAGATTTTCTAACAAAGTCTTAATTTACTCCTGAAATTGATATTAGTGACATAACCTAAATTTAAAATTTTTAAATCTATTCCGTATCAATGTAACGCTAGGTGGAGATTTTTCCGCTGGTCGATTAATACATTCATCTTAGTTTTTATTAATGATTGCTTTTAATAAAGAATATTAAAAAGACAACTTCAAAATTCAAGCAGTATATACGAAACACCTGATGTTGATTTGCGCTCCAAGAGTTTCTAAGAAAGTCTCATTTTATTCTGAAATTGATATTAGAGACGTAACCAAACTTTTAAATTTTTAAATCTCTGCCGTATCAATGTAACGTAAGGTGGAGATTTTTCCGCTGGTCGATTAATACTTTCGTCTTAGTTTTTATTTTTGATTGCTTTTAGTAAAAAAATTTTAAAAGACAACTTCAAATTTCGTGCAGTATATACGAAACACCTGATGTTGGTTTGCGCTTCAAGATTTTCTAAGGAAGTCTCATTTTTCTTCAAAAATTGATACAAGAGACGTAACCTAACTTTTAAATTTTTAAATCTTTGCTGTATCAATGTAACGCTGTGTGGAGATTTTTCCATTAGTCCGATAATAAATTCGTCATAATTTTCTTTTATGACTTTTTTACTCCAAAATTATTTAATTAAAAATCATACCTCATACAGTATATACGAAACACCTGATGTTGATTTTCGCATCAAGATTTCAAAAGAATGTCTCATTTTTCTTCTAAAATTGATATTAGAGACGTAATCTAACTTTTAAATTTTTAAATCTATGCAGTATCAATGTAACGCTAGGTGGAGATTTTTCCGCTGGTCGATTAATACATTCGTCTTAGTTTTTATTTTTGATTGCTTTTAGTAAAAAATTTTTAAAAGACAACTTCAAATCATCATCAGGTGTTTCGATTATACTGCTTGAAATTTGAAGTTGTTTTTTCAATATTTTTTTATTAAAAGCAATCAAAAATGAAAACTAAGACGAATGTATTAATCGACCAGCGGAAAAATCCCCACCTAGCGTTACATTGATACTGCATAGATTTAAAAATTTAAAAGGTAGGGTACGTCTCTAATATCAATTTAGTAAGAAAAATAAGACTTTCTCAGAAAATATTGAAGCGAAAATAAACATTAGGTGTTTCGTTTATACTGCTTGAAATTTGAAGTTATTTTTTTAATATTTTTTTATTAAAAGCAATCAAAACTGAAATTTGAGACTAATGTATGAATCGACCAGCGGAAAAATCTCCACCTAGCGTTACATTGATATTGCATAGATTTAAAAATTTAAGAGTTAGGTTACGTCTCTAATGTCAATTTGGGAAGAAAAATGAGACTTTCTTAGAAAATCTTGAAGCGCAAATCAACATCAGGTGTTTCGTATATACTGCACGAAATTTGAAGTTGTGTTTTTAATATTTTTTATTAAAAGCAATCAAAAATAAAAACTAAGACGAATGTTTTAATCGACCAGCGGAAAAATCTCCACCTAGCGTTACATTGATACGGCATAGATTTAAAAATTTAAAAGTTAGATTACGTCTCTCGTATCTATTTAGGAGGAAAATGAGAATTTCTTAGAAAATCTTGAAGCGCAAATCAACATCAGGTGTTTCGTATATACTGCACGAAATTTGAAGTTGACTTTTTAATATTTTTTATTAAAAGCAATCAAAAATAAAAACTATGACGAATGTATTAACCGACCAGCGGAAAAATCTCACCCTAGCGTTACATTGATACGGCATAGATTTTAAAATTTAAAAGGTAGGTTACGTCTCTTATATCAATTTCAGCAGTAAATTAATACTTTCTTAGAAAATCTGGAAGTGATAATAACCATCAGGTGTTTCGTTTATACTGCTTAAAATGTGCAGTTGTTTTTTTAATTTATTTTTTATTAAAAGCAAACAAAAAAATAACTAAGACGATTGTATTAATCGACAAGAGGAAAATCTCAACCTAGCGTTACATTGATACGGCATAGATTTAAAAATTTAAAAGTTAGATAACGTCTCTCGTATTAATTTAGGAGGAAAATGAGAATTTCTTAGAAAATCTTGAAGCGCAAATCAACATCAGGTGTTTCGTATATACTGCACGAAATTTGAAGTTGTCTTTTAAATATTTTTTATTAAAAGCAATCAAAAATGAAAACTAAGATGAATGAATTAATCGACCAGCGGAAAAATTTCCACCCAGCGTTACACTGATACGTCATTGATTTAAAAATTTAAAAGTTACGTTACGTCCCTTATATCCATTTCAGGTTTAAATTAAGACATTCTTAGAAGATCTTGAAGCGCAAATCAACATCAGGTGTTTCGTTTATACTGCTTGAAATAGGAGTTTCCTTTTTAATATTTTATTATTAAAAGCAATCAAAACTGAAATTTGAGACTAATGTATTAATCGACCAGCGGAAAAATCTCCACCTAGAGTAACATTGATACTGCATAGATTTAAAATTTAAAAGTTAGGTTACGTCTCTAATATCAATTTCGGGAGTAAATTAAGACTTTGTTAGAAAATCTTAAAGCACAAAACAACATCAGGTGTTTCGTTTATACGGCTTGAAATTTGAATTTGTCTTTTTAATATTTTTTATTAAAAGCAATCAAAACTGAAAACTAAGACGAATGTATTAATCGACCAGCGGAAAAATCTCCACCTAGCGTTACATTGATACTGCATAGATTTAAATATTTAAAAGATACGTTACGTTTCTAATACAAATTTCAAGATTAAATTAAGACATTCTTAGAAAATCTTGAAGCGAATTTCAAGATCAGGTGTTTCGTATATACTGCACGAATTTTGAAGTTGTCTCTTTAATATTTTTTATTAAAAGCAATAAAAACTGAAAACTAAGACGAATGTATTAATCGACCAGCGGTAAAATCTCACCCTAGCGTTACATTGATACGGCATAGATTTAAAAATTTAAAAGTTAGGTTACGTCTATGATATCAATTTTAGAAGAAAAATGAGACATTTATACGAAATCTTGAAGCGCAAATCAACGTCAAGTGTTTCGTATATACTGCTTGAAATTTGAAGTTGTCTTTTTAATATTTTTTATTAAAAGCAATCAAAAATGAAAACTAAGACGAATGTATTAACCGACCAGCGGAAAAATCTCACCCTAGCGTTACATTGATACGGCATAGATTTAAAAATTTAAGAGTTAGGTTACGTCTCTAATATCAATTTCAGGAGTAAATTAAGACTTTCTTAGAAAATCTTGAAGCGCAAATCAACATCGGGTGTTTCGTATATACTGCACGAAATTTGAAGTTGTCTTTTTAATATTTTTTATTAAAAGCAATAAAAACTGAAAACTAAGACGAATGTATTAATCGACCAGCGGTAAAATCTCCACCTAGCGTTACATTGATACGGCATAGATTTAAAAATTTAAAAGTTAGATTACGTCTCTCGTATCAATTTAGGAGGAAAATGAGAATTTCTTAGAAAATCTTGAAGCGCAAATCAATATCAGGTGTTTCGTATATACTGCACGAAATTTGAAGTTGTCTTTTTAATATTTTTTATTAAAAGCAATCAAAAATAAAAACTAAGACGAATGTATTAACCGACCAGCGGAAAAATCTCACCCTAGCGTTACATTGATACGGCATAGATTTTAAAATTTAAAAGGTAGGTTACGTCTTTAATATCAATTTCAGGAGTAAATTAAAACTTTCTTAGAAAATCTTGAAGCGCAAAACAACATCAGGTGTTTCGTATATACTGCTTGAAATTTGAAGTTGTCTTTTTAATATTTTTTTACTAAAACCAATCAAAAATAAAAACTAATATGAATGTATTAATCGACAAGACGAAAATCTCCACCTAGCGTTACATTGATACGGCATAGATTTAAAAATTTAAAAGTTAGATTACGTCTCTCGTATCTATTTAGGAGGAAAATGAGAATTTCTTAGAAAATCTTGAAGCGCAAATCAACATCAGGTGTTTCGTATATACTGCACGAAATTTGAAGTTGTCTTTTTAATATTTTTTATTAAAAGCAATCAAAAATAAAAACTATGACGAATGTTTTAACCGACCAGCGGAAAAATCTCACCCTAGCGTTACATTGATACGGCATAGATTTTAAAATTTAAAAGGTAGGTTACGTCTCATATCAATTTCAGCAGTAAATTAATACTTTCTTAGAAAATCTGGAAGCGATAATAACCATCAGGTGTTTCGTTTATACTGCTTAAAATGTGCAGTTGTCTTTTTAATTTTTTTTTATTAAAAGCAAACAAAAAAATAACTAAGACGAATGTATTAATCGACAAGAGAAAAATCTCAACCTAGCGTTACATTGATACGGCATAGATTTAAAAATTTAAAAGTTAGATTACGTCTCTCGTATTAATTTAGGAGGAAAATGAGAATTTCTTAGAAAATCTTGAAGCGCAAATCAACATCAGGTGTTTCGTATATACTGCACGAAATTTGAAGTTGTCTTTTAAATATTTTTTATTAAAAGCAATCAAAAATGAAAACTAAGATGAATGAATTAATCGACCAGCGGAAAAATTTCCACCCAGCGTTACACTGATACGTCATAGATTTTAAAATTTAAAAGTTACGTTACGTCCCTTATATCCATTTCAGGTTTAAATTAAGACATTCTTAGAAGATCTTGAAGCGCAAATCAACATCAAGTGTTTCGTTTATACTGCTTGAAATAGGAGTTTCCTTTTTAATATTTTATTATTAAAAGCAATCAAAACTGAAATTTGAGACTAATGTATTAATCGACCAGCGGAAAAATCTCACCCTAGCGTTACATTGATACGGCATAGATTTTAAAATTTAAAAGGTAGGTTACGTCTTTAATATCAATTTCAGGAGTAAATTAAAACTTTCTTAAAAAATCTTGAAGCGCAAAACAACATCAGGTGTTTCGTATATACTGCTTGAAATTTGAAGTTGTCTTTTTAATATTTTTTTACTAAAACCAATCAAAAATAAAAACTAATATGAATGTATTAATCGACAAGAGGAAAATCTCCACCTAGCGTTACATTGATACGGCATAGATTTAAAAATTTAAAAGTTAGATTACGTCTCTCGTATTAATTTAGGAGGAAAATGAGAATTTCTTAGAAAATCTTGAAGCGCAAATCAACATCAGGTGTTTCGTATATACTGCTTGAAATTTGAAGTTGTCTTTTTAATATTTTTTATTAAAAGCAATCAAAAATGAAAACTAAGACGAATGTATTAACCGACCAGCGGAAAAATCTCCACCTAGCGTTACACTGATACGGCATAGATTTAAAAATTTAAAAGTTACGTTACGTTTCTAATACAAATTTCAAGATTAAATTAAGACATTCTTAGAAAATCTTGAAGCGAATTTCACCATCAGGTGTTTCGTATATACTGCACGAATTTTGAAGTTGTCTCTTTAATATTTTTTATTAAAAGCAATAAAAACTGAAAACTAAGACGAATGTATTAATCGACCAGCGGTAAAATCTCACCCTAGCGTTACATTGATACGGCATAGATTTAAAAATTTAAAAGTTAGGTTACGCCTATGATATCAATTTTAGAAGAAAAATGAGACATTTATACGAAATCTTGAAGCGCAAATCAACGTCAAGTGTTTCGTATATACTGCTTGAAATTTGAAGTTGTCTTTTTAATATTTTTTATTAAAAGCAATCAAAAATAAAAACTTAGACGAATGTATTAACCGACCAGCGGAAAAATCTCACCCTAGCGTTACATTGATACGGCATAGATTTAAAAATTTAAGAGTTAGATTACGTCTCTAATATCAATTTCAGGAGTAAATTAAGACTTTCTTAGAAAATCTTGAAGCGCAAATCAACATCGGGTGTTTCGTATATACTGCACGAAATTTGAAGTTGTCTTTTTAATATTTTTTATTAAAAGCAATAAAAACTGAAAACTAAGACGAATGTATTAATCGACCAGCGGTAAAATCTCCACCTAGCGTTACACTGATACGGCATAGATTTAAAAATTTAAAAGTTAGATTACGTCTCTCGTATCAATTTAGGAGGAAAATGAGAATTTCTTAGAAAATCTTGAAGCGCAAATCAATATCAGGTGTTTCGTATATACTGCACGAAATTTGAAGTTGTCTTTTTAATATTTTTTATTAAAAGCAATCAAAAATAAAAACTAAGACGAATGTATTAACCGACCAGCGGAAAAATCTCACCCTAGCGTTACATTGATACGGCATAGATTTTAAAATTTAAAAGGTAGGTTACGTCTTTAATATCAATTTCAGCAGTAAATTAATACTTTCTTAGAAAATCTGGAAGCGATAATAACCATCAGGTGTTTCGTTTATACTGCTTAAAATATGCAGTTGTCTTTTTAATATTTTTTTATTAAAAGCAAACAAAAAAAAACTAAGACGAATGTATTAATCGACAAGAGGAAAATCTCAACCTAGCGTTACATTGATACGGCATAGATTTAAAAATTTAAAAGTTAGATTACGTCTCTCGTATTAATTTAGGAGGAAAATGAGAATTTCTTAGAAAATCTTGAAGCGCAAATCAACATCAGGTGTTTCGTATATACTGCTAGAAATATGAAGTTGTCTTTTAAATATTTTTTATTAAAAGAAATCAAAACTGAAATTTAAGACGAATGTATTAATCGACCAGCGGAAAAATCTCCACCTAGCGTTACATTGATACGGCATAGATTTTAAAATTTTAAAGGTAGGTTACGTCTCTTATATCAATTTCAGCAGTAAATTAATACTTTCTTAGAAAATCTGGAAGCGATAATAACCATCAGGTGTTTCGTTTATACTGCTTAAAATGTGCAGTTGTCTTTTTAATTTTTTTTTTATTAAAAGCAAACAAAAAAATAACTAAGACGAATGTATTAATCGACAAGAGGAAAATCTCAACCTAGCGTTACATTGATACGGCATAGATTTAAAAATTTAAAAGTTAGATTACGTCTCTCGTATTAATTTAGAAGGAAAATGAGAATTTCTTAGAAAATCTTGAAGCGCAAATCAACATCGGGTGTTTCGTATATACTGCACGAAATTTGAAGTTGTCTTTTTAATATTTTTTATTAAAAGCAATCAAAAATGAAAACTAAGACGAATGTATTATCCGACCAGCGGAAAAATCTCCACCTAGCGTTACACTGATACGGCATAAATTTAACAATTTAAAAGTTTTGTTAAGTCTCTTATATCAATTTCAGGAGTAAATTAAGACTTTCTTAGAAAATCTTGAAGCGCAAAACAACATCAGGTGTTTCGTTTATACTGCTTGAAGTAGAAGTTGTCTTCATAATATTTTTTTATTAAAAGCAATCAAAACTGACAACTAAGACGAATGTATTAATCGACCAGCGGAAAAATCTCCACCTAGCGTTACATTGATACGGCATAGATTTAAAAATTAAAGAGTTAGGTTACGTCTCTAATATCAATTTCAGGAGTAAATTAAGACTTTCTTAGAAAATCTTGAAGCGCAAAACAACATCAGGTGTTTCGTTTATACTGCTTGAAGTAGAAGTTGTCTTCATAATATTTTTTTATTAAAAGCAATCAAAACTGACAACTAAGACGAATGTATTAATCCACCAGCGGAAAAATCCCCACCTAGCGTTACATTGATACGGCATAGATTTAAAAATTTAAAAGTTAGGATACGTCTCTAATATCAATTTAGGAAGATAAATGAGAATTTCTTAGAAAATCTTGAAGCGAAAAACAACATCAGGTGTTTCATTTATACTGCTTGAAATTTGAAGTTGTCTTTTCAATATTCTTTTATTAAAAGCAATCAAAAATGAAAACTAAGACGAATGTATTAATCCACCAGCGGAAAAATCCCCACCTAGCGTTACATTGATACTGCATATATTTAAAAATTTAAAAGGTAGGTTACGTCTCTAATATCAATTTTAGAAGAAAATGAGACATTCTAAGAAAATCTTGAAGCGCAAATCAACATCAGGTGTTTCGTTTATACTGCACGAAATTTGAAGCTGTCTTTTTAATATTTTTTATTAAAAGCAATCAATAATAAAAACTAAGCCGAATGTATTAACCGACCAGCGGAAAAATCTCACCCTAGCGTTACATTGATACTGCATAGATTTAAAAATTTAAGAGTTAAGTTACGTTTCTAATATCAATTTCAGGGGAAAATTAAGACTTTCTTAGAAAATCTTGAAGCGAAAATCAACAACAGGTGTTTCGTTTATACTGCATGAAATTTGAAGTTTTTTTTTTAATATTTTTTTATTAGGAGCAATCAAAAATAAAAACTAAGACGAATGTATTAATCGACCAGCGGAAGAATCTCCCCACAACGTTACATTAATACTGCATAGATTTAAAAATTTAAAAGTTAGGTTATGTCTCTTGTATCAATTTTGGAAGAAAAATGAGGCTTTCTCAGAAAATCTTGAAGCGAAAATCAACATCAGGTGTTTCGTTTATGCTGATTGAAATATGAAGTAGTCTTTTTAATACTTTTTATTTAATGCAATCAAAACTGAAAACCTGCTCTAATCATCACCCAAAATATTGAGTCGTTCAAGAAATCTTTGGAGGCAGCAGTGACCGAGTTTCCAATGGAAACCGTTTGTAAATCCATCGACGAATGGCCCTATCGTCTAAAAGCGTGCGTCAAAGCTAAGGGTGGACACATTGAATAACTAGTTTAGTATAATAATATAGCCTTTTCACTCTACATAATCACATATAAAACTTTAGCATAAAGTTGTTTTTTAGCTATTATCGGATATTTTTTTTGTAACGTAAGTTTATGCTAGACCAGGTATTATTTATATTTTATATTATTCGTGATTATTTGACATTTTAACAGAAATGGACGTAAATACACAAGATAAAGATCGTGCGTGCGTGTGTGCGTGTGTGTTATTTAAATCCATTTCTATTACGATCCAAATGCGTTAATAACATAGTTGTCGCTCCGCAGATGATTAGTGGCGCTAAGGTGTCCGGAGGCAAGGCGAAATCAGCCGGGGAGACCGCTCAGACAGTTCCAGTTCAAGCGCAGTGTGTCCAGGTGCAGCCGGTGCTCGGAACGCAGCAGCTTACACGGGCACAGATCATCAGCCCACTACAGGTAACACTTGTCACGTCGCTTATCACTGCCATAAACATTATGCAGTTGAACTAGAGATAAAAAAAATTAAAAACTTTGATATTAGCAACCTTTGTGGCTAACCTTACTGGATTTCGTACATAAGTGGTCAATTTAAATTGTCCTATTATTAATTGTCTTTGTTACGTACTCAAAAAGAAGATCAATAGATACTTGTATGCTATTTGAGAAAGTTAAAATCGAAATTGACCTGATAGCGGACAGCGCTGCACCGGTCACTGGGGGGAAGACAATGCCTTGCACTGGGAGTGTCTATCAGCCGTAGGAGAAGCTGAAAGTGCATGTGACTGATTTCGAATATAATTAATTGAACAGAATAATACGTGTGTGTGTGTGTGTGCGTGTGCGTGTACGTGTGCGTGTGCGTGTGCGTGTGCGTGTGCGTGTGCGTGTGCGAGTGCGTGCGTGCGTGCGCACCTAAATACCAGATACTTGTCTATTTCCATACTATGATGGTCTGAAAAAATTTGCCCCATATGATAAAGACTGCCAATGTATATATTTTCTAACGTGTACAGTAAAGAGTAATATGTCTTTTTTTAAAATAATAAGTCATTAAATCTCCTCAAAACTCATAAATTCAAGATGTCCCAATACAACTGTGCATTATTATGGAACTAATCGGTATACTTTGTTGCCTTTAGAGATGTTTGTTATGTTCAGCCCAAGTTATAATAAGCAGTTCGGCTTGTGAATTGAAACCCCTCTTCTCGCAATCTAATTAACGAATTGTTTGAAAATAAAATGCTTTCGCGAATCCCAAGCTCGCAAAAAAATTTGTCACTTTTAGTTAGTAAATAACATGAGTTTGGTTTTTGTTATTTTGCAAGTATGTCGCAACTGCGCATCGTCAATTTTTACAATGAGAACTTTAATTAAGGCATTACAGCACAATACAACGGCAGTACGAGCGCCATGTCACAGCGCGGTGACGAAACATTGAAATTTTGTTTGACTGCACTTGCGGACACCTGTACATATATTTGCGAAATTATTGTTTATTTATTTGAATGCAATTGCGAATATCCTTATTTTATTGCATGTTATGTGGAACGTTCTTAGATTGGCAGCCGGTGTTTTTTATTAGTTGATCAGCGAGTGCGCGTGTAGTAAAACAGGTGCAAAACATGAGTCAATAATGACAGGAAAAGACAACTCGCACGGGGCATGATGTCCTTGTGGGTTGTCCATTTTATTTGTTGTTACCTGTTTTTTCTTACAATTAACTTTTGAAGTTCGCATGTTATTACTTTGTTAATTTATATATATAAATATATATATGTGGATATATATTACTTTTATACTTCGCGCATTGGACAAGTCGCATTGAATTTCCCGCGTTTGACAGTTTGTTTTTTTTTTAACTTGTAATTATTTTTGAACTTCGAGTCAGACGATTCGTCTTAAATTTCCGGGATGGTCAGATTTTTTTCATAATTTTTTTAACTTTCAGTTACTTTAAATTTCCCGAGTTTGACGCTATTTAGATCAGTTAGAAATATAAAAATGTCATCAATAAATAAAGTGACCTCTTTGAAATACGTTGTATCATTTTTTTTAATTCGGAAACGACGGACCAATACTTTTTACTAGCCCTTACGTTATATCGTGTAATAAATATTTTGTTCATTATGCTGTATGAAGCGCTCTATATACATATATGAATAACAAAATGGAAAAATTAAATTACAGTTACAAGTAAACAAGATAATTGCTATTCTTTTTATCTTATTAAGAGCCCATTACAAAGTTAAGACAATGTAACGCTATCTGACAGCTAAAGTATCCGATGACATTTTTCTTCGATTCGACCCCCCACGACACTGCGTGTTTCTAAGGCTCCGAATCCGTTTCATTTATTATCATAAATTCCTAATAGGCTATCAGAGATTTTATTATCCACTAGTAAGCTGGCCCTATGTTTTCTCTTAATTTTTTTTTCCACATTTCTTTTCAGTGAAGTGATGGTCGCTTTTGACCTATTGACATTTAAAAGCTGCAAGCCGTCGGAGTACCTGTGACCGATCAAGTAAATTAGCTTAACTTACTTGATCTGTCGAACATATTATAAGAATGAAAATCCACGTGAAACAATGACTTAAAAATAAAGATAAAGTTAATTTACTCAATATTGGAACTTTTATCAGGTCTCTTATTGATGATCAATTATTTTTTTATATATTTGGCTCTACTCTGATTTGCAAGGTGTCATGTCATTGTCGAGATGAACAGGAAACTCAACAACACTTTTTTTTTAAATAATAATTGTGACTTATGTATGTACACTCTGTCAGATATAGACTAAATGTACTTACAGGATTCTTGTAATTTAAATATTCATTGAGTTAATAATAGAGGGCAAAGGTGTAACACATCACAAGCTGACCAAGTTGAGGCTTCCTAAGGAGCCCTCGAGCTTCTCCACCTTAAAAAAGGTCTTAGACAAAGTGCCCTCTAATCTAATCTGCAAATATCTCTTGGACAACAGTGTAAGCCATATAAAAAAATATTAAAAGATTATATTTATGTGATATATATTTATTTTGAAAATAATCAGCAATGCTGTATTGTTTTCCGAATTCCAGGGCAAGCACCGCAGGAAGGAAGGCGTCACGTCTCCAGCACCTGGATCCAAGCAGGACGCTGCCAACCAGACCAATAAGTGGCAGCACCAAATTTTTAAGCGCAAAACCTTATTTTAAAATATATTCAAATCTATGCAGTATCAACGGGACGCTGAATGTAGATGTTCACGTTAGTTGGTTAATAAATTCGTCATATTTTTCTTTTTTAATTGATTTTAGCCAAAACTCTTTTAATAACATCTTCATAACTTATTCAGTCTAAACCAAACACCTGATATAGATTTTCGCTCTAATTTTTAATAATGCCTCATTTTTCTGTTTAATTTGATTTCAGAAACAAAACCTGATTTTAAAAAATATTCAAATCTATGCATTGTCAATGGGACGCTGAATGTAGATGTTCACGCTAGTCGGTTAATAAATTCGTCATATTTTTCTTTTTTAATTGATTTTAGCCAAAACTCTTTTAATAACATCATCATAACTTATTCAGTCTAAACCAAACACCTGATATAGATTCTCGCTCTAATTTTTAATAATGCCTCATTTTTCTGTTTAATTTGATTTCAGAAACAAAACCTGATTTTTTTAAGATTTAATAAATTCAAATCTATGCACAGAGTGCACCACGAGATTATCTGCCATAGCACTCCAGACTGTTTGCACTTATTCAACAAACTTGGGCTGATGAGCTTGTTCCACAAAACTGGAAGGATGCTAATATTGTTAAACTATACAAAGGCAAAGGAGACCTCTCAGATTGCAGCTCATTTTAAGGAATTGCCCTGCTTTCAATAGCTGGCAAGATCCTGGCGCATACCATCAACAAGCGCCTATGTACGTTAGCTGAAAGCTTCCTTCCCGATACCCAGTGTGGTTTCAGACCGAATCGAGGGACGGTTGATGCCATCTTTGTTGTCAAACAATTACAAGAAGAAAGCCTTGAGCAACACTGTGACCTCTACATGTGTTTTGTGGACCCGGAAAAGGCCTTTGATCGCGTACCAAGATCTGCCTTTTGGACAGTATTCGAGAAATATGGATGTCCTCTGAAGTTCGTAAATTTAATGCGTCAATTTCATGAAGGCATGATGGTCCGTGTATGCTACGAAAATGACTTGACAGAAGAGTTTAATGTAACAAGCGGAGTGAAATAAGGTTGTGTAATGGCTCCAACCCTATTTGCTACATACTTTGCTGCGGTTATAAAGGATGCCCTTAGGAACTGCAATGATAGTGTTTCATTAAATGTTCGCACGGACAAGAGTGTACAGGACCTTACCCATTTCAGAGTAAAACATAAAGTCTATCAGACCTCTGTGCTGTAAATTCTTTATGCAGACGATGTTTGCCTTATGGCTGACAGTATGGAGAATCTGCAAAGATATCTGCGCGAATCGCAAAAGCCGCTGCTGCTTTTGATAAACTGAACCAAAGAGTATAAAAGTCTCACGACCTAAAGCTCCACACAAAACTTGCCGTCTATAGAGCAATCACACTATCTCTGCTCCGAGGCTCCGCACGGTACTCGACAGCTAAAAGTGGTTTTAGGCAAAGTTCCCGCCCTCTGCGCCCTGCCTCATTAGACCCGCAATTTTTTTTGCAAATGTTACTTGGGCAGCTGTCTAAGCCAAGTAAAAAAATCTCTTATACGTAATTATACATTTTTAATCATGTACAAATTAGAATTAAACGAGAGACACCTGATACTTGATTTTTATACCAAAAATGACAATCAATACAATAACTTTACTAATGTATGCTTTTTTATTTTTTTTTTTTATTTGATGCTGTATAACGATAGATTTACATTTATTTAAGTGAAAGCACAATCGGACCTAATCATCCTTTGCGCGGAACAGTAATTATTTTCACTAGGAACACACAGCTTGAAAATGAAGCTAACTTCTTATGGTTATACTTCGTGTTACTGCTATTTTAACTTTTCGACATATACGTACTTATAAACAAGCTTCCACCGAGCGAGCATAGAAAATATTTTTTATGCATTTTACTACTAGTGTATACGGGAAGCAAGAGTGAGCTAGTAAGCGTCATTATTATTTCAAAGAAATGTATTCTTTTCTCCATTCATTGTTTTCTCTAGTTTTTGTCGTGTACCACCTCACAGGAATCGTCATAATGTATTTAAGTAAATGAACTATCGTCCTTTCCATTTTACAGCTTAGTGAAATATAAACAAAAAACCTGGGTTATTTCTTGGGATTCCAACTTTCGACAATAACAAATGTTTTACGAACGTTCCGGGTAGAAGTGTACTCATAAAAAACTTCAACTTTTGTAATTATTCTTTATAAATGTAATGTTAAAGTTTCTGGACATTCAAATGTAATATGGATTTATAAAATTTGTATGGAAATGTAATAAAAACAATCTATTCACAGATATATTTTCTTATTTTTCTTGCAGTAATAAACCGCTGTTAATTTTATATACATTTTATATACAATATTAATAATGAATAAAATTATCGTATATTGCATAACTAATACAATGTATAATAATAATAGAGACTTGTGTAATAGACGACGTTCCTTCCGTACGCAGATTAAGAATGCAACTATTTTTTCAAAATATCCTAGATGTCGCTAAAAAGTGTAACTAAAACATCTGTACGACCTGTTACGAGACGAGTCAATAACAGATGGCGCTTTCGCAGTATAGCATTTTTGAAAGTGGAACCCTATTAAATAATTCAAAAAGGAAGATGTATTTAATTTTTGTCACAAAGCAAATGAATTGGCTTTTTATTTATGTTAACAAAATGACCATGAATATTAAATTATACATACGGAGTCTGCCGAAAATACGGTTACAATTTTTAAAAATCTGCGTTAATTTTAGTTCATCGTTATATGAAAAGTTGTAGTGTGTACTCATTTTCGCGGCAATCGATGGCAAATGTTTTTGCGATATTAATCCTTTGCGGTCGACGACATTTTCGGTCGGGTAAGGTCGATGATTTTCACTAATGCGTCGGATACGTTACAGGTACAATGAAATTACGAAAGGACATCAACAGTGTAGGAACCTTCTGAAATACTTCTTAAGTTGAAGCTAACGTAATGTAACATAAACCCATAAACTAATGGTAGATTCAAGTATCGTCGCACTTTGTATACTTGGTTACCCAGATCACCAGAGACCTGCAACGGAGATTTTGAGGCAATATGTGGTTCAATCATCACAATCATAGCTGTAAGACATCCACTGCTTAATGTATGCCACTGGCATAGATTTCCAACTGGACTGGTTGGAAGTAGCTTGTCAGCATCTTCCAAGGATCTTACTAAACCTGTTGTGTGTCCACCTAGTGGGTGCACATCCTTCCATACGCTTGTTGGTTCGTGGTCTCCACTCTAGAAAAAGCCTTAGCGCACTATGGTGCATCGAGGTTAATATCATCTCATAATTCATTTTCGTCTGATATGTCGTACGATATATATAATCTATGGTATACAGAGGTAAATTTATGTAGTTTTTTTTATTTACAAGGTATTTTTCTGTAATTATTTTTATTTATAAATAATGAAACTTCAAAGTTGCGGAATTTTCAAACAGAAGTTTTTTGAAAAAATCTAGGACAGCTTCAAACCATCGTTAACATATCTTTTACGTAAAATATTTACAATATTATATTTTTATATGCATAAGAAACTATTTGGTGTATAAAATATCAATAATAAATATTAAAAAAAAATGGAGAAATAAAATACACTGCAACCGAAAAAAATAAAAATTGTCGTTAAAGTTTTAGTAGTTACTTGCGCTGATTGCCGCTGATTAGAAATTATGGTTTTTCTATTTGCTAAACTATCTACTTTCAGAATCGGCAATAAAATCTTGCCTATATTTGCCCCATTTTTCGTAATTCACTTTCAAAGAGAGCGCGACGGAGACTAAAAATTACTTAATTAATCAAGCTGGCTACAGTTTTATTTTTTGTTTATTTGCTTATTATTATGTAACAATGGTTTTCAAAGTATAAATATAGGCATAAGAGTATATAATATTTTATGTACATTTTATGTATATATATAGGTATGTACTTGCACTATAGGTACCTATCAATCGTATTACTTGAGTAGGTTCAACCTACTCAAGTAATAATTTCTAAACATACGACAGTTTCTGTAAGATACAACATGTTTTTGACTACGATTGACGGGAAAGTAACGCAAGTATTGACAGAGACTCCATCTTCTTCAACGTGCTCCATTTGTTTATCAAAGCCTAAAGAAATGAATAATCTACAATAGGTTCAAGCTAAACAAGACTATCAACACTTCATTGCTGGATTCGATTTACGGAATGTATATTACATATCTACTTCTCTATAATATAAAAATAAATCGCAAAATGCGTTGGTAAGCGCATAACTCAACAACGCCTGGACCAATTTGGCCAATTCTTTTTTTTAAATGTTCGTTGAAGTTCAAGGATGGATTTCACAGCGAGAAAAATTCGAATAATTGCCCCAGAAACCCTAAAAACAGCCTTTTCCTTTTTTCCATACAAACGTTTTATAACTATAACGTAGAGTCGTCAATTTGAGGTTTATTGTTATGAAATAAAGTTCAATGTTGTCTAAGCAATGTAGGTGTGTTCCTATCGAGTCAATTTGCACTTTATTATAGCTTCACGAAGTTCGAATTCAATCATATCTATCAAAACAATGTGCGTGTGTGCGTTGGAACACAGAATACATCGTTGGAGGATTTAATGCCGCGTTCTGAAACTCAACAAAAGTGATGTCGCGGACCCGACCAAATTGAATAGTCACTAAATGTACACAAATTGAAAATCAGTACTAATGATAGTACTGATTTTCAATTTGGTTGGCTTCGCGATAATATTTCTTTTGTTTTAATTTAAGCTTCGCGATAATATTACTTTTGTTTTGTTTTAATTTAATTAATTAATATCCCTATTTTACGTACATAAAACGTTGTGGGTACGGCTTGATGGATTTGACTCCAAGTCATATAAAATTGTCAATGTCAATTGTAGTTTATCCTGGATTTTCTGTTAACCACTGAGTTTGTTTTCGTGTTTTGTGCAGTGTTTAGTTACCAATGATATTATTGATATGCCTCCTATAAGACGAAGAAATTTAGGTAGAAAAACCCGAAATGCTCGAAATCTTAGTGCACAAGAACGTAACGACCGAAAAGAACGTGAAAAAATTCGCTTATCACAAACGCGTGAAGCGCGAACGCGACATTCAACTAATAATCGCGCAAGTTTGAATCGAGCTGTATTTAGTTACGATGTGTCAGTTGACTACAGTAACTACCAATGTGTTGTTATTGGTTCTATGAACTCGGTTTGCTCACATTGTAAGGCATTGAAATACAAAAACAAAGCCAATGGATTGTGTTGCGCAAATGATAAAGTGAAATCGATACCATTGCATCCACCACCAGAGCCATTGTACTCATTAGCTTCGGGAATAGGACCAGATTCCATACACTTTTTGACAAATATCCAACAATATTACAATTGCTTTCAAATGACTTCATTTGGGGCAACAAATGTAGTTCGAAAAAATTTTATGTCAACTTTTAGGGTATGTATTATAGCAGTTCTTCTTCTTCTTCTTCTTCTTCCTTCCCTTTTCCCTTTATTTGGGGTCGGGTCTCCTTATCAATTTGTGCCAGGCCACTCTATCCTGGGTTGTCCCTGCATCAAGTTGAAGGGTTTCCAGTTCCTTTCTGATATTAGACCACCACGTAGCTTTTGGACGCCCTCTCCCTCTTGGGAATTCTGGGAGGCTTAAGGCAGTTTTTACTACGTGGTCATCTGGTTTTCGTTGAATGTGGCCATACCATCGTGATCTTTTTTCCTGTAATTTGCTGGGGATCGGAGCTACCTTAAACGAACCTCTGATATATTCGTTCCGTATTTTGTCCATTCTAGTGACGCCACCCGACCATCTAAGCCTCTTCATCTCATTGACATGAAGTGTTTGCTCGTGTCTCTGACTTACAGTCCAGCATTCCGAGCCGTAGAGCATGGCTGGTCTGACAACTGCTTTGTAGACTTTACCCTTGGTCTTAATGGGCATACGGTTATCACATAGAACGCCTGACACTGCCCTCCACTTCATCCATGCAGTTTGTACCCTGTTCTTGACATCAGCGGTTGAGTCTGCATCGGTACTTAAGGTCGACCCTAGGTACCTGAACTTAGTGACGGATGGTATTGGAATGCCACTGATGTTCAGATTGCTATGGCCTTGTGTTGGTGTTGGTGCAAATGCACAGTGCATGTGTTTCGTTTTGGATCTACTTATGCGGAGGCCGTTGGATTCTAGTTCTCTAATCCATAGGTTCAGGTCTCTCTGAAAATCATCTGCTGATTTGTTTGCATGAACAATATCATCTGCATATAGAAGGCACCATGGTAAGGCATTCTGTATATCCTTTGTGAGGTAATGCATGACGCAGTTAAATAATAATAATGGACTAAGTGCGGATCCCTGATGAACGCCAACTGTTACTTCGAACAGGTCACTGAGTCCTGCCGGGCTTCTCACCTGGGTCGCGCAGTTGTAGTACATGTCTTTTACTATGGAGACATACTTTTCGGGGAGGCCTTGAGACCTGAGAGCTTGCCATACAAGTTGTCTTGCCACTCTATCGAAAGCTTTTTCCAGGTCAATGAAGACAATATGTAAATCTTCTTTATTGCATCTATGTTTCTCCATAATAATTCTCATGGCTTGAATTGCGTCCGACGTTGATTTACCAGCAGTGAAGCCGAATTGGTTTTCCGTGACGGTTGTAAGCAGCCGCAGTCTATTATTAATAATTCTTTCGAAGAGTTTAAGAGTGTGTGATGTTAATTTTATCCCCCTGTAATTTCCACAAAGCGAAACGTCTCCTTTATGCTTGTAAAATGGTATTAAGTAGCTCTTTCGCCAGGAGTCTGGCATTGTACCGGACGTGAGGACAAGATTTAGGAGTTTCGTAAGCCACCTTATAGCTACCATTCCTCCACGCTTCCATATCTCCGCAGGTATCTGATCTGGCCCTGTAGCCTTCTTGTTCTTCATCTTTAGTATCGCTACTTTAACTTCGGATTCTGTTATGGCTTCGATGGGCCCTGAGGTCACACGTATGAAGGGGAATTTTTCGCTTGGAAATTCTTCGTTGGATAATTCGACGTAGTAATCTTTCCATCTTTTGTTGATGTCATTATTTGAGGTCAAGAGTTTACCATTAACATCTCTGATATATTTATTTATGTTTATGTCCAATGTACTGCGCTGGCGCTGCTTAGCAATTTTGTATATATCATTATCGTCTGTGTTTTCCTCTAACTGTCTATAGAAATTATCTCTAGCTTTCTGTCTTTCTTGGGCAACGATAATTTTGGTGTGGGCTTTGGTTATTTTATATGCCTTTAGGTCCTCGTCGCTTTCCGAATCTTGCCAAGCCTTGAAATGCTCTTTTTTGTTCCGCACTGCTGCTTTCACGGTATCGTTCCACCAACTAGGGTCTTTATTTGGAATTATGCCTTTTGACTCTCCTAGTATAGTTTTTGCTGCCGGGACCGTTAGATCTTCGAATTTGGACCACATTTCATTTACGTTTTGGTACTCGTTGTCCAAGTTAGATTTTAAATGGTTTGTAATACTTTCTAATAAGCGGCTTCCTTCTGGTCCGTTCAGTTTAGCCCATTTGATTTTTGGTGTTTTATCTGTGGGAGTCGTATATACACTGATGTGATGTCTGAATGAATAATAGGTGTAAGATTTTGTGGGCGAGCGTAGCCGACGGGCGAACTTAGTGTGCCGAATTAGTGCAGCGGGCACATGCACGCACCGGTGACGCGAGCGCAGACCTTTTGTTTCTTTTGCGCCTTTGTTCTATTGCCCGCTTTCACTCGGTCGCGGAGCACAGTGCGTCCCAGAGTCTCACGACGAATGCACGTCCTTTTTGCTCGCCCTCAAGCGCTAATAAAAATTTGTTCGTGTGTTAAATAAATTGATAAAGTGTTACAAACATCTTTTAATAAGACGCTAACACTTTATATCTTTGACATTTCTCAGTGGTTTCCGCAATTTGAACTTCGTAACAAGTATTCGATGTTGACTTGTTAATGCTTCCCCTGGGATAACCTTACAGTCCTTGAATCTAGATATTAAGCTTTTCTCTCCCAGTATGTAATCAACCTGCGTCTTCTTACCTCCACTTTTGTAAGTTATAAGGTGCTCTTCCTTTTTCTCAAAGCACGTGTTAATGATCATTAAATTGTGTCTACTTGAAAAATCTAAAATACTATGTCCTTCTTGATTTAGCTTGCCATAGCCAAAACCGCCATGGTGTTCACTGCCATTTGGAGTTTTATGGCCAACGTGCCCATTAAGGTCACCGCCGATTAGTTTTAATTCATTAACTCCTATAGAGGCTATCACATCATCAAAGTCCTCCCAGAAATCTTGTTTTTTCTCCTTAGAGCATCCAACTTGAGGAGCGTATGCTGATATGATGTTTAGTGGTGGCTGATTGTCAAGCGCTAGTTTCATGGCTAGGAGCCGGTCAGACTTCCTATTTATGCTAATGATTCTATCTTTCAGACAAGAGTTTAGAGCTATGGCCACACCATTTCGGTGTGTTAATGTTCCATTATATATTAGTTTAAATTCTAGTCCTATATCACGAGACTTGGAACCCTTCCACTTGGTTTCCTGTAAGCAACACGCATCAATGTATCTTCGTTTGAGGACTTCACTTAGTTCGCTGGTGCGACCGGTAAGGGAACCTAAATTCCACGTAGCGAATCTCAGAGTGTCAATTACGTCGCTTGCGGGGGACGCCCTAGTGTTGTCTTCTTTTGTCGCCCTTTTATTCGCCTCTAAAGTATTTGCGTCGCTTGTGGGGTACGCCCTAGTATGATCTCGTCTATTATTTCTTGTAACTTTCATGATAAGGAGAATTTGTTTTGGCAATTGGGTTTTTACAGCCGGCTGCCGCCTGACGCTAAGGTAGTAACTCTCTTGGAGAGCTAAGGGTGCTTCTGCCGACCGCGATCTTCATCACCAACCCTACTACACCACCCCACCTGGCAGCGTAGCTCCAGAGCAACCTGTGACCCAATATGTGAGGGCAGCTTGCGATTGGGGTATTTGCCTCTTCCGCCTGCTCTACCGTACCAATGGACTTCATCTCCGCCTTTGCAGCCGTTAAGGTCTTCACCCGTAACCCTGGGCAAGGGGCCACGCTATACCCTGCGGCACTAGGTCCCTATCCGAACTCGGCCACCAATTTCACTCCGGCCTACTGTTGTGAGTGGTGCCCACCCCCGCGACGTGGACGCGCCGGACAAGTATTACCCAAGTGACGAGTAGAGAATTTGGCTCTACCCACCCTCAGGCCGAGGGTACGTATTATAGCAGTTGATCATAATTATTTTAGTGAACAATATTTTCTGTCAAACAAGTTAAGATGTGATCACTTAGTCTTCATATTATTTGGCGTTTCAGTTTTAGTGACACTTTCATTATTTTGAAACCCAATATAATTATTTGATGATAGATATTAGTTACAACTAAATATTACATATTGAGGTATTAGATACCTCAATATGTAAGGATATGAAATATTGTTTAGTGATTAGGAGACAGATATCATTTTTAGGAACAAATATTATTTAAGTTTAATCACTGATAATCCATAAATCTATATCCCACATTGCTTATTTATTTAATTTTATTTTATGGTGTTTGGTACAAACATAATATTTTTTTTTATTTACAGATACAAGGCCAAATAATATATATCACAGAGCAGGTTTACTACTACCAGTGTCAGATAGATAATTCACCAAATGAAATTAATCTGCGTTCAACAATTTAGTAAAGAGGTCTATTGCAGAACAATTACAAACTTTATTTCATGAACACGATCAATTGATTATATTGTTTAAAACTGCATTGGATCCGATGCCATCTGATAATCACAAAATTGTCACAAAAGATGATAAAACACCTGCGGGTCAACATGCAAGACATTTAAATGCACCAACTATCGATAAAGTTGCTATCGTTGTAGTTGGAGAAAACTTGGAATCCCGTGATATTGTTTTACATTGTAGGAATGATCAATTACAATGTATAAAGGAAACACATCGCTCATATGATGCACAACAATATCCCATTACATTTTGGCAAGGTGAAGATGGCTATGATCTCTCGGTAAAAATGATAAATCCCATTACAGGTAATTAAAATATTATTTTGGGTATGGAAATAATAACTCAGTCACTACGTTATGTATTTTAATTTTATATTTCAATGTTATTAAAACAAAATCTATTTACAGGTTCTGAAATCAACAAAAAAGTCAATTCAATGAACTATTATTCATACCGCCTAATGATTCGGGAAAATGAAGACAATCTCATATTGAACTGTCAGCGACAATATCACAAATATGTTGTTAAAATGTATGTTAAAATTGAAACGGAGAGATTAACATTCATCAGGTTGAATCAGACCAAACTCCGATCTGATCTGATCAGTATATTCACCTTCGAGATGCTGTTGCTGGAAACATCGATGGAAATTTAAATCCCAATGACATCGGTAATGCTTTCATTTTACCTTCAAGCTACATCGGCAGTCCACGGAACATGCAGGAATACATGCAAGATGCGATGACTTACGTACGTCATTACGGCCGACCGGATTTATTTATTACATTCACATGTAATCCGAATTAGGAAGAGATACAAACTTTACTATTGCCAGGACAACAAGCCATTCATCGTCATGATTTAACTGCACGTGTGTTTAAAAAAAATTGAAATCCTTTATTGATTTTATTGTTAAATATTCAATTTTTGGTATCACACGTTGTTGGCTGTATACGATAGAGTGGCAAAAGCGAGGTTTGCCTCATGCCCACATTTTGGTTTGGCTTAAAGATAGAATCCGTCCTGAAGAAATCGATCAAATAAGTTCTGTTAAATCAATTAAGTATATTTGTAATTATGTAAACAAAGGCAGTGATTTGGCCATATTTGAAGTACAAATTATTAATAAAAATGACGAAATAGCACGATACCAAATGGGCAGATACATTAGCAGCAATGAAGCTATTTGGCATATTCTCAGCTTTCCCATCCACGAAAGAGATCCTGCTGTCCAACATCTGGCAATACATCTTGAAAACGGTCAACGTGTATACTTCACTAAAGAAAATGTTCTCCAAAGAGCGTTCGAAGCTCCGAAAATGACTCTAACTGAATTTTTTACATTGTGTCAAAAACCTGATGTTTTTGGCTAATTCGCGAAGACATTGGTGTATGGTGATGTTCCACGTTATTTCACATGGAACAAATCCAGTAAAAAATGGGAGCCAGCCAGGCATATTCAAAGCTAAGACATTGGGGAGACTTTACACGGTACATCCAAAGCAACGTGAGTGCTTCTATTTACGTTTGTTATTGGTGAATGTTCCCGGACCAACGTCTTTTGAATTTTTACGAACAGTTAATGGTCGAGTATTCAATACATACCAGGATGCATGTCGTGAACTGCAATTGCTAGAAGACGATAACCATTGGGACTTAACGCTTGCTGATGCTGCGTTGACATCAACACCGAATAACATTCGTCAGTTGTTTGCAATTATTTTGACGACATGTTATCCCTCGCAAGCACAAACTTTGTGGGAAAAATATAAAAATTGTATGACAGAAGACATCTTGCACCGAATTAGACAAACAAATCAATCCCAAAACATAGATTATACACCAGAGATGTACAATGAAGCATTGGTCTTAATCGAGGATTTATGTGTTCTTATTTCAAATTTACCACTTAATCATTATGGTATGCCATCACCTAATCGTCCAGCCACCGATTTACAACGAGAAAATCAATACAACCATGGAAGTTTAGCAACAATTATCATGAACAGTGAACCGTTACTGACAGCACAACAAAAAATTATTTATGATCGGATTATGCTGGCTGTTGCTGCTGAACAAGGTGGTTTTTTTTTCTTGGATGCACCCGGTGGAACCGGTAAGACATTTTTAATATCGTTGATTCTTGCCAAAATACGGTCGCAACAAAAAATCGCATTAGCAGTAGCATCGTCAGGCATTGCGGCTACTTTACTGGATGGTGGGCGAACAGCACATTCAACATTCAAGCTGCCATTGGACGTTCATAATAAACCAGATGCAATGTGTAACATCAAAAAGAATAGTGGAATAGCTGCAGTGTTGCGGAAGAGTTCTATAATAATTTGGGATGAGTGCACAATGGCACACAAATATTCACTTGAAGCATTAAACAGAACTATGCAAGATTTAAACAGCAATAATAAACTTTTCGGTGGTGCTATCTTACTTTTGTCTGGTGACTTCCGGCAGACCTTACCGGTTATACCTCGCTCTACTTTCGCGGATGAGATTAATGCATGTTTGAAACAATCATTCTTATGGCGAAGTGTTGAAACACTTCGATTGACCTTCGATTAAATATGTGAGTACAATTGCAAAATGATCCATCAGCACAAATATTTTCCGAACAACTACTAGAAATTGGGAACGGTAAAATAGAACTGCAACTAAATACGCAATGCATTAAACTACCAGACAATTTTTGCACTGTTGTTCAGGATAAAAATGAATTGATTCAGAGTATTTTCCCGGATATACAGAATAATTATTTGAATCATGAATGGCTTAGTCAACGGACGATTTTGGCAGCCAAAAACGTTGATGTTGATGAAATTAACTTCCAGATACAACAGTTGTTACCAGGCGATCTGATGTCTTTTAAATCAATCGATACTGTTGTTGATGAAAATGAAAGTGTAAATTTTCCGATTGAATTTTAAAATTCATTAGATATCCCTGGAATGCCACCACATAATCTTCGATTAAAGATTGGTTTCCCTATTATTCTCCTCCGTAATTTGAATCCACCTCAATTATGTAACGGTACGCGTTTGGTCATCAAAAAGATCACCGGAAACATTCTTGAAGCAAACCATTTTGGCTGGGAAGTTTAAAGGAAAAGTGGTCCTGCTGCCACGTATTCCGATGATACCATCAGATTCTACCGTACCCTTCAAAAGGCTACAGTTTCCAATTCGTTTAGCTTTCGCCATGTCTATAAATAAATCTCAAGGTCAAACAATGTCCATTTGTGGTTTAGATTTGGAAAATCCATGTTTTTCTCATGGGCAACTATATATTGCGTGTTCACGTGTTGGGAAACCGTCGAATCTATATGTGTTAGCTAAAGACAGGTTAACCAAAAACATTGTGCACCGATTGGTGTTAAATTAAATTGAAATTAAAAGTATTTATAATTCAAAAAAATAGATATTAATGTTTAAAAGTTTAAGACTGTCTGCCTTGCATACCTCATTTATGAGTTTAAGCGCCACATGTTATTTACTGTATTATACTTATATTTGTTATAAAATAAATAGAAATAATAAATCTGATAAATTTTTATTTTGTACCTATTGATTTCTGCTTAATATCAAGTGTTAGAACATTTTAATTAATTGTGTTCAACGTACTTCCCCTTCAAATCTCAATCCAGTGAATTTGTATACCAACATCAACATTTTCGTCTTTGTTCGTAAATAATTTCATTGTACTAAAGGGTTATAGTAGTAGAAAGTCAAATAAGGAGTCAAATTAGATTGTTTACTATAATGTAATATAACAAAAACTTTAGCCACAGCAACGCGTGGCCGGGTCAGCTAGTCCACATGTATATATATTTATATATATAAATTAACAAAGTAATAACATGCGAACTTCAAAAGTTAATTGTAAGAAAAAACAGGTAACAACAAATAAAATGGACAACCCACAAGGACATCATGCCCCGTGCGAGTTGTCTTTTCCTGTCATTATTGACTCATGTTTTGCACCTGTTTTACTACACGCGCACTCGCTGATCAACTAATAAAAAACACCGGCTGCCAATCTAAGAACGTTCCACATAACATGCAATAAAATAAGGATATTCGCAATTGCATTCAAATAAATAAACAATAATTTCGTAAATATATGTACAGGTGTTCGCAAGTGCAGTCAAACAAAATTTCCATGTTTCGTCACCGCGCTGTGACATGACGCTCGTACTGCCGTTGTATTGTGCTGTAATGCCTTAATTAAAGTTCTCATTGTAAAAATTGACGATGCGCAGTTGCGACATACTTGCAAAATAACAAAAACCAAACTCATGTTATTTACTAACTAAAAGTGACAAATTTTTTTGCGAGCTTGGGATTCGCGAAAGCATTTTATTTTCAAACAATTCGTTAATTAGATTGCGAGAAGAGGGGTTTCAATTCACAAGCCGAACTGCTTATTATAACTTGGGCTGAACATAACAAACATCTCTAAAGGCAACAAAATATACCGATTAGTTTCATAATAATGCACAGTTGTATTGGGACATCTTGAATTTATGAGTTTTGAGGAGATTTAATGACTTATTATTTTAAAAAAAGACATATTACTCTTTACTGTACACGTTAGAAAATATATACATTGGCAGTCCTTATCATATGGGGCAAATTTTTTCAGACCATCATAGTATGGAAATAGACAAGTATCTGGTATTTAGGTGCGCACGCACGCACGCACACGCACACGCACACGCACACGCACACGCACACGCACACGTACACGCACACGCACACACACACGTATTATTCTGTTCAACTAATTATATTCGAAATCAGTCACATGCACTTTCAGCTTCTCCTACGGCTGATAGACACTCCCAGTGCAAGGCATTGTCTTCCCCCCAGTGACCGGTGCAGCGCTGTCCGCTATCAGGTCAATTTCGATTTTAACTTTCTCAAATAGCATACAAGTATTTATTGATCTTCTTTTTGAGTACGTAACAAAGACAATAAATAATAGGACAATTTAAATTGACCACTTATGTACGAAATCCAGTAAGGTTGCTAATATCAAAGTTTTTAATTTTTTTTTATCTCTAGTTCAACTGCATAATGTTTATGGTAGTGATAAGCGAAGTGACAAGTATTACCTGTAGTGGGCTGATGATCTGTGCCCGTGTAAGCTGCTGCGTTCCGAGCACCGGCTGCACCTGGACACACTGCGCTTGAACTGGAACTGTCTGAGCGGTTGCCCCGGTTGATTTCGCCTTGCCTCCGGACACCTTAGCGCCACTAATCATCTGCGGAGCGACAACTATGTTATTAACGCATTTGGATCGTAATAGAAATGGATTTAAATAACACACACGCACACACGCATGCACGATCTTTACCTTGTGTATTTACGTCCATTTCTGTTAAAATGTCAAATAATCACGAATAATATTAAAATATAAATAATACCTGGTCTAGCAAAAACTTACGTTACAAAAAAATATCCGATAATAGCTAAAAAACAACTTTATGCTAAAGTTTTACATGTGATTATGTAGAGTGAAAAGGATATGTTAATATACTAAACAAGTTATTCAATGTGTCCACCCTTAGCTTTGACGCACGCTTTTAGACGATAGGGCCATTCGTCGATGGATTTACAAACGGTTTCCATTGGAAACTCGGTCACTGCTGCCTCCAAAGATTTCTTGAACGACTCAATATTTTGGGTGATGATCAGAGCAGGTTTTCAGTTTTGATTGCTTTATATAAAAAATATTAAAAAGACTACTTCATATTTCAAGCAGTATAAAGGAAACTACTGATGTTGATCTTCGCTTCAAGATTTTCTAAGAAAGTCTTAATTTACTCTTAAAATTGATATTAGAGACGTAACCTAACTTTTAAATTTTTAAATCTATGCCGTATCAATGTAACGCTAGGTGGAGATTTTTCCGCTGGTCGGTTAATACATTCGTCTTAGTTTCCAATTTTGATTGCTTTTAATAAAAAAAAATATTTAAAAGACAACTGCATATTTTTTGCAGTATAAACGAAACAACTGATGGTTATTTTCGCTTCAAGATTTTTAAAGAAAGTCTTAATTTACTACTGAAATTGATATTAGAGACGTAACGTAACTTTTTAATTTTTAAATCTATGCCGTATCAATGTAAGGCTAGGTGGAGATTTTTTCGCTGGTCGATTAATAGATTCGTCTAAACTTTCAGTTTTGATTGCTTTTAATAAAAAAATATTAAAAAGACAACTTCAAGTTTCAAGCAGTATATACGAAACACCTGATGTTGTTTTGCGCTTCAAGATTTTCTAAGAAAGTCTTAATTTACTCCTGAAATTGATATAAGAGACGTAACCAAACTTTTAAATTTTTAAATCTATGCCGTATCAGTGTAACGCTAGGTGGAGATTTTTCCGCTGGTCGGTTAATAAATTCGTCTTAGTTTTCATTTTTGATTGCTTTTAATAAAAAAAAATTAAAAAACAACTTCAAATTTCAACCAGTATGTACGAAACACCTGATGTTGTTTTGTGCTTTAAGATTTTCTAAGAAAGTCTTAATTTACTCCTGAAATTGATATGTTGTTTTGCGCTTCAAGATTTTCTAAGAAAGTCTCATTTTTTTCTGAAATTGATGTTAGAGACGTAACCTAACTGTTAAATTTTTAAATCTATGCTTTATCAATGTAACGCTAGGTGAAGATTTTTCCGCTGGTCGATTAAAACATTCGTCTTAGTTTTCATTTCTGATAGTTTTTAATAAAAAAAAAATTAAAAAGGTAACTTCAAATTTCAAGCAGTATAAACGAAAACCCTGAAGTTGATTTGCACTTCAAGATTTTCTAAGAATGTCTCATTTTCTTCTGAAATCGATAGTAGAGACGTAACCTAACTATTTAATTTTTAAATCTATGCAGTATCAATGTAACGCTAGGTGGAGATTTTCCGCTAGTCCAATAATAAATTCGTCATAATTGTCTTTTATGACTTTTTTACTCCAAAATTATTTAATTAAAAATCTTACCTCATACATTATAAACGAAATACCTGATGTTGATTTCCACTTCAAGATTTCGTAAGAATGTCTCATTTTTCTTCTAAAATTGATATCATAGACGTAACCTAACTTATAAATTTTTAAATATATGCCGTATCAATGTAACGCTAGGTGGAGATTTTTATGCTGGTCGATTAATACATTCGTCTTAGTTTTTATTTTTGATTGCTTTTAATAAAAAATATTAAAAACACAACTTCCAATTTCGTGCAGTATATACGAAACACCTGATGTTGATTTGCGCTTCAAGATTTTCTAAGAAAGTCTCATTTTTCTTCCCAAATTGACATTAGAGAGGTAACCTCACTCTTAAATTTTTAAATCTATGCAGTATCAATGTAACGCTAGGTGAAGATTTTTCCGCTGGTCGATTAATACATTCATCTTAGTTTTCATTTTTGATTGCTTTTAGTAAAAAATTTGTATAAAGACAACTTCAAATTTCGTGCAGTATATACGAAACACCTGATGTTGTTTTGCGCTTTAAGATTTTGTAAGAAAGTCTCATTTTTCTTCTTAAAATGACATTAGAGACGTAACGTAACTCTTAAATTTTTAAATCTATGCCGTATCAATGTACCGCTAGGTGAAGATTGTTCCGCTGGTCGACTAATACATTCGTCTTAAATTTCAGTTTCGATTGCTTTTAATAAAAAAGTATTAAAAACTTCAAATTTCGTGCAGTATATACAAAACACCTGATGTTGTTTTGCGCTTTAAGATTTTTAAAGAAAGTCTTATTTTCTTCTGAAATTGATATTAGAGTCTTAACCTAACTCTTAAATTTTTAAATCTATGCCGTATCAATGTTACGCTAGGTGGAGATTTTTCCGCTGGTCGGTTAATAAATTCGTCTTAGTTTTCATTTTTGATTGCGTTTAATAAAAAAAAAAATTAAAAAACAACTTCAAATTTCAACCAGTATGTACGAAACACCTGATGTTGTTTTGTGCTTTAAGATTTTCTAAGAAAGTCTTAATTTACTCCTGAAATTGATATGTTGTTTTGCGCTTCAAGATTTTCTAAGAAAGTCTCATTTTTTTCTGAAATTGAGGTTAGAGACGTAACCTAACTGTTAAATTTTTAAATCTATGCTTTATCAATGTAACGCTAGGTGGAGATTTTTCCGCTAGTCGATTAAAACATTCGTCTTAGTTTTCATTTCTGATAGTTTTTAATAACAAAAAATTAAAAAGACAACTTCAAATTTCAAGCAGTATAAACGAAACACCTGATGTTGATTTTCGCTTCAAGATTTCCTAAGAATATCTCATTCTCCTCCTCAAAGTGATATTAGAGACGTAACCTAACTTTTATGTTTTTAAATCTATTCCGTATCAGTGTATCGCTAGGTGGAGATTTTTCCGCTGTTCGATTAATACATTCGTCTTAGTTTTCATTTTTGATTGCTTTTAATAAAAAAAAATTATAAAGACAACTTCAAATTTCAAGCAGTATAAACGAAACACCTGATGTTGATTTTCGCTTCAAGTTTTCCTAAGAATGTCTCATTTTTCTTCTGAAATTGTAATTAGAGACGTAACCTAACTAGTAAATTTTTAAATCTATGTAGTGTCAAGATAACGCTAGATGGAGATTTTTCCGCTGGTCGATTAATACATTCGTTATAGTTTTCATTTTTGATTGCTTTTAATAAAAAAATATTAAAAGGACTAATTCAAATTTCAAGCAGTGTAAACGAAACACATGATTTTGATTTTCGCTTCAAGATTTTCTAAGAAAGTCTCATTTTTCTTCCTAAATTGATATGAAGGACGTAACCTAATTTTTTATTTTTTAAATCTATGCTGTATCAAAGTAACGCTGTGTGGAGAAGTTTCCGCTAGTCCGATAATAAATTCGTCATAATTTTCTTTTATGACTTTTTAACTCCAAAATTATTTAAATTAGAAATCTAACCTCATACAGTATAATCGAAACAACTGATGATGATTTTCGCTTCAAGAATTCCATAGAATGTCTCATTTTTCTTCTGAAATTGTTATTAGAGACCTAACCTAACTAGTAAATTTTTAAATCTATGCCGTGTCAATATAATGAGAGTTGGAGATTTCTCCGCTGGTCGATTATTACATTCGTCTTAGTTTTCAGTCTTGATTGGTTTTATTAAAAAATAATTAAAAAGACAACTTCAAATTTCAAGCAGGATAAACGAAACATCCGATGTTGATTTTCTCTTCAAGATTTTGTAAGAAAGTTTCTTTTCCTTTCTAAATTGATATTTAAGACTTAATTTAACTTTTAAATTTTTAAATCTATGCAGGCTCAAGATAATGCTAGATGGAGATTTTTCCGCTGGTCGATTAATACATTCGTCTTAGTTTTTATTTTTGATTGCTTTTAATAAAAAATATTAAAAACACAATTTCCAATTTCGTGCAGTATATACGAAACACCTGATGTTGATTTGCGCTTCAAGATTTTCTAAGAAAGTCTCATTTTTCTTCCCAAATTGACATTAGAGACGTAATCTAACTTTTAAATTTTTAAATATATGCCGTATCAATGTAACTCTAGGTGGAGATTTTTCCGCTGGTCGATTAATACATTCGTTTTAATTTCGATTTTTGATTGCTTTTAATAAAAAAATATTAAAAAGACAACTTCAAATTTCAAGCAGTATAAACGAAACACCTGATGTTGATTTTCGCTTCAAGATTACCTAATTATGTCTAATTTTTGTTCTAAAATTGATATTAGAGACTTAATCTAACTTTTTAATTTTTAAATCTTTGCAGTATCAATGTAACGCTGTGTGGAGATTTTTCCATTAGTCCGATAATAAATTCGTCATAATTTTCTTTTATGACTTTTTTACTCCAAAATTATTTAATTAAAAATCTTACCTCATACAGTATATACGAAACACCTGATGTTGGTTTGCGCTTAAAGATTTTCTAAGAATGTCTCATTTTCTTCTGAAATTGTTATTAGAGACGTAATCTAACTTTTAAATTTTTAAATATATGCCGTATCAATGTAACGCTGTGTGGAGATTTTTCCGCTGGTCGATTAATACATTCGTCTTAGTTTTTATTTTTGATTGCTTTTAATAAAAAAATATTAAAAAGACAACTTTCATTTAAAGCAGTATATACGAAACACCTGATGTTGAATTTCGCTTCAAGATTTCGTTAGAATGTCTCATTTTTCTTCCTAAATTGATATTGGAGACGTGACGTAACTTTTAAATTTGTAAATCTATGCAGTATTAATGTAAGGCTGTGGGGAGATTCTTCCGCTGGTCGATTAATACATTCGTCTTAGTTTTCAATTTTGATTGCTTTTAATAAAAAATATTAAAAAGACAACTTCAAATTTCAAGCAGTATAAACGAAACACCTGATGTTGAATTTCGCTTCAAGATTTTCAAAGAAAGTCTTAATTTAATTCTGTAATTGATATTAGAGACGTAACCTAACTCTTAAATTTGTAAATCTTTGTAGTATCAATGTAACGCTAGGTGGAAATTTTTCCGCTGGTCGATTAATACATTCGTCTTAAATTTCAGTTTTGATTGCATTTAATAAAAAAATATTAAAAAGACAACTTCATATTTCAAGCAGTATAAACGCAACACCTGATGTTGATTTGCACTTCAAGATTTTCTTAGCTAGTCTCATTTTTCTTCCTAAATTGATATTGGAGACGTGACGTAACTTTTAAATTTTTAAATCTATTCCGTATCAATGTAACGCTGTGTGGAGATTTTTCCGCTGGTCGATTAATACATTCGTCTTAGTTTTCAATTTTGATTGCTTTTAATAAAAAAATATTAAAAAGACAACTTCAAATTTCAAGCAGTATATACGAAACACCTGATGTAGATTTGCGCTTCAAGATTTTCTAAGAAAGTCTTAATTTACTCCTGAAATTGATATTAGAGATTTAACCTAATTTTTAAATTTTTAAATATATGCCGTATCAATGTAACGCTAGGTGGAGATATTTGCGCTGGTCGATTAATACATTCGTCTTAGTTTTCAGTTTTGATTGCTTTTAATAAATAAACATTAAAAATCAACTTTATATTTCAAGCAGTATAAACGAAACATATGATGTTGTTTTGCGCTTCAAGATTTTCTAAGAAAGTCTCATTTTTCTTCCTAAATTGAAATTAGAGACGTAACCTAACTTTTAAATTTTCAAATCTATGTCGTATCTATGTAACGCTAGGTGGAGATTTTTCCGCTGGTCGATTAATACATTCGTCTTAGTTTTCATTTTTTATTGCTTTTAATAAAAAATATTAAAAAGACAACTTCAAATTTCAAGCAGTATATACGAAACACCTGATGTTGATTTGCGCTTCAAGATTTTCTAAGAAAGTCTTAATCGACCAGCGGAAAAATCTCCACCTAGCGTTACATTGATACGACATAGATTTGAAAATTTACCAGTTAGGTTACGTCTCTAATTTCAATTTCAAAAGAAAAATGAGAAATTCTTAGGAAATCTTGAAGCGAAAATCAACATCAGGTGTTTCGTTTATACTGCTTGAAATTTGAAGTTGTCTTTTTAATAATTTTTATTTAAAGCATTCAAAACTGAAATTTGAGACTAATGTATTTATCGACCAGCGGAAAATCTCCACCTAGCGTTACACTGATACGGCTTAGATTTAAAAATTTACTAGTTAGGTTACGTCTCTAATTTCAATTTCAGAAGAAAAATGAGACATTCTTAGGAAATCTTGAAGCGAAAATCAACATCAGGTGTTTCGTTTATACTGCTTGAAATTTGAAGTTGTCTTTTTAATAATTTTTATTTAAAGCATTCAAAACTGAAATTTGAGACTAATGTATTAATAAACCAGCGGAAAAATCTCAACCTAGCGTTACATTGATACGGAATAGATTTAAAAATTTATAAGTTAGGTTACGTCTCTAATATCAATTACAGAATTAAATTAAGACTTTCTTTGAAAATCTTGAAGCGAAATTCAACATCTGGTGTTTCGTTTATACTGCTTGAAATTTGAAGTTGTCTTTTTAAAATTTATTTATTAAAAGCAATCAAAAATGGAAACTAAGACGAATGTATTAATCGACCAGCGGAAAAATCTCCACCTAGCGTTACATTGATACGGAATAGATTTAAAAATTTAAAAGTTAGGTTACGTCTCTAATATCAATTACAGAATTAAATTAAGACTTTCTTTGAAAATCTTGAAGCGAAATTCAACATCAGGTGTTTCGTTTAAACTGCTTGAAATTTGAAGTTGTCTTTTTAAAATTTATTTATTAAAAGCAATCAAAAATGGAAACTAAGACGAATGTATTAATCGACCAGCGGAAAAATCTCCACCTAGCGTTACATTGATACGACATAGATTTGAAAATTTAAAAGTTAGGTTACGTCTCTAATTTCAATTTAGGAAGAAAAATGAGACTTTCTTAGAAAATCTTGAAGCGCAAATCAATATCAGGTGTTTCGTATATACTGCTTGAAATATGAAGTTTTCTTTTTAATATTTTTTATTAAAAGCAATCAAAAATAAAAACTAAAACGAATGTATTAATCGACCAGCATAAAAATCTCCACCTAGCGTTACATTGATACGGCATATATTTAAAAATTTATAAGTTAGGTTACGTCTATGATATCAATTTTAGAAGAAAAATGAGAAATTCTTACGAAATCTTGAAGTGGAAATCAACATCAGGTATTTCGTTTATAATGTATGAGGTAAGATTTTTAATTAAATAATTTTGGAGTAAAAAAGTCATAAAAGAAAATTATGACGAATTTATTATTGGACTAGCGGAAAATCTCCACCTAGCGTTACATTGATACTGCATAGATTTAAAAATTAAATAGTTAGGTTACATCTCTACTATCGATTTCAGAAGAAAATGAGACATTCTTAGAAAATCTTGAAGCGAAAATCAACATCAGGTGTTTCGTTTATACTGCTTGAAATTTGAAGTTGTCTTTTTAATAATTTTTATTTAAAGCATTCAAAACTGAAATTTGAGACTAATGTATTAATCGACCAGCGGAAAATCTCCACCTAGCGTTACACTGATACGGCTTAGATTTAAAAATTTACTAGTTAGGTTACGTCTCTAATTTCAATTTCAGAAGAAAAATGAGACATTCTTAGGAAATCTTGAAGCGAAAATCAACATCAGGTGTTTCGTTTATACTGCTTGAAATTTGAAGTTGTCTTTTTAATAATTTTTATTTAAAGCATTCAAAACTGAAATTTGAGACTAATGTAATAATCGACCAGCGGAAAATCTCCACCTAGCGTTACACTGATACGGCTTAGATTTAAAAATTCAAAAGTTAGGATACGTCTCTAATATCAATTTCAGGAGTAAATTAAGACTTTCTTAGAAAATCTTGAAGCGCAAATCAACATCAGGTGTTGCGTATATACTGCAGGAAATTTGAAGTTGTCTTTTTAATATTTTTTTATTAAAAGCAATCAAAACTGAAATTTAAGACGAATGTATTAATCGACCAGCGAAAAATTTCCACCTAGCGTTACATGGACACTACAAAGATTTACAAATTTAAGAGTTAGGTTACGTCTCTAATATCAATTTAGGAAGAAAAATGAGACTTTCTTAGAAAATCTTGAAGCGCAAATCAATATCAGGTGTTTCGTATATACTGCTTGAAATATGAAGTTTTCTTTTTAATATTTTTTATTAAATCCATCATTAATAAAAACTAAGACGAATGTATTAATCGACCAGCGGAAAAATCTCCACCTAGCGTTACATTGATACGACATAGATTTGAAAATTTACTAGTTAGGTTACGTCTCTAATTTCAATTTCAGAAGAAAAATGAGACATTCTTAGGAAATCTTGAAGCGAAAATCAACATCAGGAGTTTCGTTCATACTGCTTGAAATTTGAAGTTGTCTTTTTAATAATTTTTATTTAAAGCATTCAAAACTGAAATTTGAGACTAATGTATTAATCAACCAGCGGAAAATCTCCACCTAGCGTTACACTGATACGGCTTAGATTTAAAAATTCAAAAGTTAGGATACGTCTCTAATATCAATTTCAGGAGTAAATTAAGACTTTCTTAGAAAATCTTGAAGCGCAAACCAACATCATATGTTTCGTTTATACTGCTTGAAATATAAATTTGATTTTTAATGTTTATTTATTAAAAGCAATCAAAACTTAAATTTAAGACTAATGTATTAATCGACCAGCGGAAAAATCTCCACCTAGCGTTACATTGATATTGCATAGATTTAAAAATTATAAGTTAGGTTACGTCTTCAATATCAATTTTAGAAGAAAATGAGACTATCTAAGAAAATCTTGAAGCGAAATTCAACATCAGGTGTTTCTTATATACTGCTTGAATTTTGAAGTTCTTTTTTAATATTTTTTTATTAAAAGCAATCAAAAATGAAAACTAAGACGAATGTAATAATCGACCAGCGGAAAAATCTCCACCTAGCGTTACATTGATACTGCAAAGATTTAAAAATTGAAGAGTTAGGTTACGTCTCTAATATCAATTAAGGAAGAAAAATGAGACTTTCTTAGAAAATCTTGAAACGCAAATCAACATCAGGTGTTTCGTATAATACTGCTTGAAATATGAAGTTGTCTTTTTAATATTTTTTATTAAAAGCAATCATTAATAAAAACTAAGACGAATGTATTAATCGACCAGCGGAAAAATCTGCATCTAGTGTTACATTGATACGGCATAGATTAAAAATTTAAAAGTTAGGTGACATCTTTAATATCATTTTCAGGAGTAAATTAAGACTTTCTTAGAAAATCTTGAAGCGTAAATCAACATCAGGTGTTTCGTATATACTGCTTGAAATTTGAAGTTGTCTTTTTAATATTTTTTATTAAAAGCAATAAAAAATGAAAACTAAGACGAATGTATTAATCGACCAGCGGAAAAATCTCCACCTAGCGTTACATTGATACGACATAGATTTGAAAATTTAAAAGTTAGGTTACGTCTCTAATTTCAATTTAGGAAGAAAAGTGAGACTTTCTTAGAAAATCTTGAAGCGCAAATCAATATCAGGTGTTTCGTATTTACTGCTTGAAATATGAAGTTGTCTTTTTAATATTTTTTATTAAAAGCAATCATTAATAAAAACTAAGACGAATGTATTAATCGACCAGCGGAAAAATCTCCACCTAGCGTTACATTGATACGACATAGATTTGAAAATTTACTAGTTAGGTTACGTCTCTAATTTCAATTTCAGAAGAAAAATGAGACATTCTTAGGAAATCTTGAAGCGAAAATCCACATCAGGTGTTTCGTTCATACTGCTTGAAATTTGAAGTTGTCTTTTTAATAATTTTTATTTAAAGCATTCAAAACTGAAATTTGAGACTAATGTATTAATCGAACAGCGGAAAATCTCCACCTAGCGTTACACTGATACGGCTTAGATTTAAAAATTCAAAAGTTAGGATACGTCTCTAATATCAATTTCAGGAGTAAATTAAGACTTTCTTAGAAAATCTTGAAGCGCAAACCAACATCATATGTTTCGTTTATACTGCTTGAAATATAAATTTGATTTTTAATGTTTATTTATTAAAAGCAATCAAAACTTAAATTTAAGACTAATGTATTAATCGACCAGCGGAAAAATCTCCACCTAGCGTTACATTGATATTGCATAGATTTAAAAATTATAAGTTAGGTTACGTCTTCAATATCAATTTTAGAAGAAAATGAGACTATCTAAGAAAATCTTGAAGCGCAAATCAACATCAGGTGTTGCGTATATACTGCAGGAAATTTGAAGTTGTCTTTTTAATATTTTTTTATTAAAAGCAATCAAAACTGAAATTTAAGACGAATGTATTAATCGACCAGCGGAAAAATTTCCACCTAGCGTTACATGGACACTACAAAGATTTACAAGTTTAAGAGTTAGGTTACGTCTCTAATATCAATTTCAGGAGTAAATTAAGACTTTCTTAGAAAATCTTGAAGCGCAAACCAACATCATATGTTTCGTTTATACTGCTTGAAATATAAATTTGATTTTTAATGTTTATTTATTAAAAGCAATCAAAACTGAAATTTGAGACTAATGTATTAATCGACTAGCGGAAAAATCTCCACCTAGCGTTACATTGATACCGCAGAGATTTAAAAATTTAAAAGGCAGATTACGACTAATATCAATTTCAGAAGAAAATGAGACTTTCTTAGAAAATCCTGAATCGCGAGGCAATATCAGGTGTTTCGTATATACTGCGTGAAATTTGAAGTTGTCTTTTTAATATTTTTTTATTAAAAGCAATAAAAACTGAGAACTAAGACGAATGTATTAATCGACCAGCAGAAAAATCTCCACCTAGCGTTACATTGACACGACATAGATTTAAAAATTTAAAAATTAGGTTAAGTCTCTAGCATCAATTTCAGGAGTAAATTAAGACTATCTTAGAAAATTTTGAAGCGCAAATCAACATCAGGTGTTTCGTATATACTGCTTGAAATTTGAAGTTGTCTTTTTAATATTTTTTATTAAAAGCAATCAAAATTGAAAACTAAGACGAATGTATTAATCGACCAGCGGAAAAATTTCCACCTAGCGTTACATTGATACTTCAAAGATTTACAAATTTAAGAGTTAGGTTAAGACTCTAATATCAATTTAGGAAGAAAAATGAGACTTTCTTAGAAAATCTTAAAGCGAAAATAACCATCAGGTGTTGCGTACATACTGCTTGAAATTTGAAGTTGTCTTTTTAATATTTTTTTATTAAAAGCAATCAAAATTGGAAACTAAGTCGTATTTACTAATCGATTAGCGGAAAAATCTCCACCTGGCGTTACATTGATACTGCATAGATTTAAAAATTTAAAAGTTTGGTTACGTCTCTAATATCAATTTCAGTAGTAAATTAATACATTCGACTTAGTTTTTTTTAATGATTGCTTTTAATAAAAAAAATTAAAAAGACAACTTCAAATTTCAAGCAGTATATACGAAACACCTGATATTGATTTGCGCTTCAAGATTTTCTAAGAAAGTCTCATTTTTCTTCCTTAATTGAAATTAGAGACGTAACCTAACTTTTAAATTTTTAATCTATGCCGTATCAATGTAACGCTAGGTGGAGATTTTTCCGCTGGTCGATTAATACATTGGTCTTAGTTTTTATTAATGATTGCTTTTAATAAAAAATATTAAAAAGACAACTTCATATTTCAAGCAGTATAAACGTAACACCTGATGTTGATTTTCGCTTCAAGATTACCTAATTGTGTCTAATTTTTGTTCTAAAATTGATATTAGAGACGTAATCTAACTTTTAAATTTTTAAATATATGCCGTATCAATGTAACTCTAGGTGGAGATTTTTCCGCTGGTCGATTAATACATTCGTTTTAATTTCGATTTTTGATTGCTTTTAATAAAAAAATATTAAAAAGACAACTTCAAATTTCAAGCAGTATAAACGAAACACCTGATGTTGATTTTCGCTTCAAGATTACCTAATTATGTCTAATTTTTGTTCTAAAATTGATATTAGAGACTTAATCTAACTTTTAAATTTTTAAATCTATGCCGTATCAGTGTAACTCTAGGTGGAGATTTTTCCGCTGGTCGATTAATACATTAGTCTCAAATTTAAGTTTTGATTGCTTTTAATAAAAAAATATTAAAAAGACAACTTCCATTTCAAGCAGTATATACGAAACACCTGATGTTGAATTTCTCTTCAAGATTTTCTTAAATAGTCTCATTTTCTTCTAAAATTGGTATTGAAGACGTAACCTAACTTATAATTTTCAAATCTATGCAATATCAATGTAACGCTAGGTGGAGATTTTTCCGCTGGTCGATTAATACATTAGTCTCAAATTTAAGTTTTGATTGCTTTTAATAAAAAAATATTAAAAAGGCAACTCCTATTTCCAGCAGTATAATCGAAACACCTGATGTTGATTTGCACTTCAAGATTTTCTAAGAAAGTCTCATTTTTCTTCCTAAATTGATATTGGAGACGTGACGTAACTTTTAAATTTGTAAATGTATGCAGTATCAATGTAACGCTAGGTGGAGATTTTTCCGCTAGTCGATTAATACATTCGTCTTAGTTTTCAGTTTTGATTGCATTTAATAAAAAATATTAAAAAGGCAACTCTTATTTCAAGCAGTATAACCGAAACACCTGATGTTGATTTGCGCTTCAAGATTTTCTAAGAATGTCTTAATTTGCTTCCGAAATTAATATTAGAGACGTAACCTAACTTTTAAATTTTTAAACCTATGCCATATCAATGTAACGTTAGGTGGAGATTTTTCCGCTGGTCGATTAATAAATTCGTCTTAGTTTTTATTAATGATTGCTTTTAATAAAAAATATTAAAAAGACAACTTCAAAATTCAAGCAGTATATACGAAACACCTGATGTTGGTTTGCGCTCCAAGAGTTTCTAAGAAAGTCTCATTTTATTCTGAAATTGATATTAGAGAAGTAACCAAACTTTTAAATTTTTAAATCTATTTCGTATCAATGCAACGCTAGGTGGAGATTTTTCCGCTTGTCGATTATTACATTCGTCTTAGTTTTTATTTTTGATTGCTTTTAATAAAAAAATATTAAAAAGAGAACTTCAAAATTCAAGCAGTATATACGAAACACCTGATGTTGAATTTCGCTTCAAGATTTTCTTAGATAGTCTCATTTTCTTCTAAAATTGATATTGAAGACGTAACCTAACTTATAATTTTTAAATCTATGCAATATCAATGTAACGCTAGGTGGAGATTTTTCCGCTGGTCGATTAATACATTAGTCCCAAATTTAAGTTTTGATTGCTATTAATTAAAAAAATATTAAAGACGCAACTCCTATTTCAAGCAGTATAAACGAAACACCTGATGTTGATTTGCACTTCAAGATTTTCTAAGAAAGTCTCATTTTTCTTCCTAAATTGATATTGGAGACGTGACGTAACTTTTAAATTTGTAAATCTATGCAGTATCAATGTAACGCTAGGTGGAGATTTTTCCGCTAGTCGATTAATACATTCGTCTTAGTTTTCAGTTTTGATTGCATTTAATAAAAAAATATTAAAAAGACAACTTCACATTTCAAGCAGTATAAACGCAATACCTGATGTTGATTTTCGCTTCAAGATTTCCTAAGAATGTCTCATTTTCTTCTAAAATTGATATTAGAGACGTAACCTAACTTTTAAATTTTTAAATCTCTGCCGTATCAATGTAACGTAAGGTGGAGATATTTCCGCTGTACGATTAATACATTCGTCTTAGTTTTCATTTTTGATTGTTTTTAATAAAAAAAAATTATAAAGACAACTTCAAATTTCAAGCAGTATAAACGAAACACCTGATGTTGATTTTCGCTTCAAGATTTCCTAAGAAGATCTCATTCTCTTTCTCAAAGTGATATTAGAGACGTAACCTAACTTTTAAGTTTTTAAATCTATTCCGTACAAGTGTATCGCTAGGTGGAGATTTTTCCGCTGTTCGATTAATACATTCGTCTTAGTTTTAATTTTTGATTGCTTTTAATAAAAAAAAATTATAAAGACAACTTCAAATTTCAAGCAGTATAAACGAAACACCTGATGTTGATTTTCGCTTCAAGATTTCCTAAGAATGTCTCATTTTTCTTCTGAAATTGTAATTAGAGACGTAACCTAACTAGTAAATTTTTAAATCTATGCAGTGTCAAGATAATGCTAGATGGAGATTTTTCGGCTGGTCGATTAATACATTCGTTATAGTTTTCATTTTTGATTACTTTTAATAAAAAAATATTAAAAGGACTAATTCAAATTTCAAGCAGTGTAAACGAAACACATGATTTTGATTTTCGCTTCTAGATTTTCTAAGAAAGTCTCATTTTTCTTCCTAAATTGATATGAAGGACGTAACCTAATTTTTTTTTTTTTAAATCTATGCTGTATCAAAGTAACGCTGTGTGGAGAAGTTTCCGCTGGTCGGTTAATACATTCGTCTTAGTTTTCATTTTTAATTGCTTTTAATAACAAAATATTAAAAAGACAACTTCAAATATCCAGCAGTATAAACGAAATACCTGATGTTGATTTTCGCTTCAAGATTTCCTAGGGATGTCGCAATTTTCTCCTGAAATTGATATTAGTGACGTAACCTAACTTTTAAATTTTTAAAACTATGCCGTACCAATGTAACGCTAGGTGGAGATTTATCCGCTGGTCGATTAACACATTTGTCTTAGTTTTCAGTTTTGATTGCATTTAATAAGAAATATTAAAAAGACAACTTCAAAATTCAAGCAGTATAAAAGAAACACCTGATGTTGGTTTGCGCTCCAAGAGTTTCTAAGAAAGTCTCATTTTATTTTGAAATTGATATTAGAGACGTAACCGAACTTTTAAATTTTTAAATCTATGCCGTAGCAATGCAACGCTAGGTGGAGATTTTTCCGCTGGTCGATTATTACATTCGTCTTAGTTTTCATTTTTGATTGCTTTTAATAAAAAAATATTAAAAAGACAAATTCAAATTTCAAGCAGTGTAAACGAAATACCTGATGTTGTTTTTCGCTTCAAGATTTTCTAAGAAGTTCTCATTTATCTTCCTAAATTGATATTGGAGACGTATCCTAACTTTTAAATTTTTTAATCTATGCCGTATCAATGTATCGCTAGGTGGAGATTTTTCCGCTGGTCGGTTAATACATTCGTCTTAGTTTTTATTAATGATTGCTTTTAATAAAAAATATTAAAAAGACAACTTCAAAATTCAAGCAGTATATACGAAACACCTGATGTTGGTTTGCGCTCCAAGAGTTTCTAAGAAAGTCTCATTTTATTTTGAAATTGATATTAGAGACGTAACCGAACTTTTAAATTTTTAAATCTATGCCGTATCGGTGTAACGCTAGGTGGAGATTTTACCGCTGGTCGATTAATACATTCGTCTTAGTTTTCAGTTTTTATTGCTTTTAATAAAGAAATATTAAAAAGACAACTTAAAATTTCAAGCAGTATAAACGAAACACCTGATGTTGATTTGCACTTCAAGATTTTCTTAGAATGTCTCATTTTCTTCTGAAATTGATATTAGAGACGTAACCTAACTTTTAAATTTTTTAATCTATGCCGTATCAATGTATCGCTAGGTGGAGATTTTTCCGCTGGTCGGTTAATACATTCGTCTTAGTTTTCATTTTTGATTGCCTTTAATAACAAAATATTAAAAAGACAACTTCAAATATCCAGCAGTATAAACGAAATACCTGATGTTGATTTTCGCTTCAAGATTTCCTAGGGATGTCGCAATTTTCTCCTGAAATTGATATTAGTGACGTAACCTAACTTTTAAATTTTTAAAACTATGCCGTACCAATGTAACGCTAGGTGGAGATTTATCCGCTGGTCGATTAACACATTTGTCTTAGTTTTCAGTTTTGATTGCATTTAATAAGAAATATTAAAGAGACAACTTCATATTTCAAGCAGTATAAAAGAAACACCTGATGTTGAATTTCGCTTCAAATTTTCTAAGAAAGTCTCATTTTCCTTCCTAAATTGATATTAGATACGTAACCTAACTTTTAAATTTTTAAATCTATGCCGTATCAATGTTACGTTAGGTAGTGATTTTTCCGCTGGTCGATTAATACATTCGTCTTAGTTTTTATTAATGATTGCTTTTAATAAAAAATATTAAAAAGACAACTTCATATTTCAAGCAGTATAAACGAAACACCGGATGTTGATTTGCGCTTCAAGATTTTGTAAGAAAGTCTCATTTTTCTTCCTAAATTGATATTAGAGTCGTAACCTAACTCTTAAATTTTTAAATCTCTGCCGTATCAATGCAACGCTAGGTGGAGATTTTTCCGCTGGTCGATTAATACATTCGTCTTAGTTTTCATTTTAGATTGCTTTTAATAAAAAAATATTGAAAAGACAACTTCAAATTTCAAGCAGTATAAATGAAACACCTGATGTTGTTTTTCGCTTCAAGATTTTTTAAGAAATTCTCATTTATCTTCCTAAATTGATATTAGAGACGTATCCTAACTTTTAAATTTTTAAATCTATGCCGTATCAGTGTAACGCTAGGTGGAGATTTTTCCGCTGGTCGATTAATACATTCGTCTTAGTTTTCATTTTTGATTGCTTTTAATAAAAAAATATTGAAAAGACAACTTCAAATTTCAAGCAGTATAAATGAAACACCTGATGTTGTTTTTCGCTTCAAGATTTTTTAAGAAATTCTCATTTATCTTCCTAAATTGATATTAGAGACGTATCCTAACTTTTAAATTTTTAAATCTATGCCGTATCAGTGTAACGCTAGGTGGAGATTTTACCGCTGGTCGATTAATACATTAGTCTCAAATTTAAGTTTTGATTGCTTTTAATAAAAAAATATTAAAAAGGCAACTCCTTTTTCAAGCAGTATAATCGAAACACCTGATGTTGATTTGCACTTCAAGATTTTCTAAGAAAGTCTCATTTTTCTTCCTAAATTGATATTGGAGACGTGACGTAACTTTTAAATTTGTAAATCTATGCAGTGTTAATGTAACGCTGTAGGGAGATTCTTCCGCTGGTCGATTAATACATTCGTCTTAGTTTTCAATTTTGATTGCTTTTAATAAAAAATATTAAAAAGACAACTTCAAATTTCAAGCAGTATATACGAAACACCTGATGTTGATTTGCGCTTCAAAATTTTCTAAGATAGTCTTAATTTACTCCTGAAATTGATGCTAGAGACTTAACCTAATTTTTAAATTTTTTAATCTATGTCGTATCAATGTAACGCTAGGTGGAGATTTTTCCGCTGGTCGATTAATACATTCGTCTTAGTTTTCATTTTTGATTGCTTTTAATAAAAAATATTAAAATGGCAACTCTTATTTCAAGCAGTATAAACGAAACACCTGATGTTGATTTGCGCTTCAAGATTTCCTAAGAATGTCTCATTTTTCTTCTGAAATTGTAATTAGAGACGTAACCGTAGAGTTAGGTTTAACTAGTAAATTTTTAAATCTATGCAGTGTCAAGATAATGCTAGATGGAGATTTTTCCGCTGGTCGATTAATATATTCGTTATAGTTTTCATTTTTGATTGCTTTTAATAAAAAAATATTAAAAGGACTAATTCAAATTTCAAGCAGTGTAAACGAAACACATGATTTTGATTTTCGCTTCAAGATTTTCTAAGAAAGTCTCATTTTCTTCTGAAATTGATATTAGAGACGTAATTCAACTTTTAAATTTTTAAATCTTTGCAGTATCAATGTAACGCTGTGTGGAGATTTTTCCATTAGTCCGATAATAAATTCGTCATAATTTTCTTTTATGACTTTTTTACTCCAAAATTATTTAATTAAAAATCTTACCTCATACAGTATATACGAAACACCTGATGTTGGTTTGCGCTTCAAGATTTTCTAAGAATGTCTCATTTTCTTCTGAAATTGATATTAGAGACGTAATTCAACTTTTAAATTTTTAAATCTTTGCTGTATCAATGTAACGCTGTGTGGAGATTTTTCCATTAGTCCGATAATAAATTCGTCATAATTTTCTTTTATGACTTTTTTACTCCAAAATTATTTAATTAAAAATCTTACCTCATACAGTATATACGAAACACCTGATGATGATTTTCGCTTCAAGAATTCCATAGAATGTCTCATTTTCCTTCTGAAAGTGTTATTAGAGACGTAACCTAACTAGTAAATTCTTAAATCTATGCCGTGTCAAGATAATGAGAGTTGGAGATTGTTGGAGCAATCAAAACTGAAAACTAAGACGAATGTATTAATCGACCAGCGGAAAAATCTGCAACTAGCGTTACATTGATACTGCATAGATTTAAAAATTTAAGAGTGCGGTTACGTCTCTAATATCAATTTCAGGAGAGAATGAGACTTTCTTAGAAAATCTTGAAGCGAAAATCAGCATCAGGTGTTTCGTTTATACTGCTTAAAATTTGAAGTTGTCTTTTTAATATGTTTTTATTAAAAGCAATCAAAACTGAAAACTAAGACGAATGTATTAATCGACCAGCGGAAAAATCTCCACCCAGCGTTACATTGATACGGCATTGATTTAAAAATTTAAAAGTTAGGTTACGTCTCTTATATACATTTTAGAGGAAAAATAAAATATTTTTTGGAAATCTTGAAGCGAAAATCAACATCAGGTGTGTCGTATATACTGCACGAAATTTGAAATTGTCTTTTTAACATTTTTTTATTAAAAGCAATCAAAAATCGAAATTAGGACGAATGTATTAATCGACCAGCGGAAAAATCTCCACCTCGCGTTACATTGATACGGCGTAGATTAAAAAATTTAAAAGTTAGATTACGTCTCTGATATCAATTTTAGAACAAAAATTAGATATAATAAGAAAATCTTGAAGCGAAAATCAACACCAGGTGTTTCGTTTATATTGCTTGATATTTGAAGTTGTCTTTTTAATCTTTTGTTATTAAAAGCAATCAAAATTGGAAACTGAGACGAATGTACTAATCGACCAGCGGAAAAATCTCCACCTAGCGTTACATTGATACTGCATAGATTTAAAAAATTAAAAGTTAGATTACGTCTCTGATATGAATTTCAGAAAAAAATTAGACTTTCTTAGGAAATCTTGAAGCGAAAATCAACATCAGGCGTTTCGTTTCTACTGCGTGAAATTTGAAGTTGTCTTTTTAATTATTTTTTTATTAAAAGCATTTAGAAATAAAAACTAAGACGAATGTATTAATCTACCAGCGGAAAATTCTCCACCCAGCGCTACATTGATACGGCATAGATTTAAAAATTTAAAAGTTAGGTTACGTCTCTTATATCACTTTCAGAAGAAAAATGAGACATTCTTAGAAAATCTTGGAGCGAAAATCAACACCAGGTGTTTCGTTTATACTGCTTGAAATGTGAAGTTGTCTTTTTAATATTTTTTTATTAAAAGCAATCAAAACTTAAATTTGAGACTAATGTATTAATCGACCAGCGGAAAAATCTCCACCTAGAGTTACACTGATACGGCATAGATATAAAAATTTAAAAGTTAGATTAAGTCTCTAATATCAATTTTAGAACAAAAATTAGACATAATTAGGTAATCTTGAAGCGAAAATCAACATCAGGTGTTTCGTTTATACTGCTTGAAATTTGAAGTTGTCTTTTTAATATTATTTTATTAAAAGCATTCAGAAATAAAAACTAAGACGAATGTATTAATCGACCAGCGGAAAATTCTCCACCCAGCGTTACATTGATACGGCATTGATTTAAAAATTTAAAAGTTAGGTTACGTCTCTTATATACATTTTAGAGGAAAAATAAAATATTTTTTGGAAATCTTGAAGCGAAAATCAACATCAGGTGTGTCGTATATACTGCACGAAATTTGAAATTGTCTTTTTAACATTTTTTTATTAAAAGCAATCAAAAATCGAAATTAGGACGAATGTATTAATCGACCAGCGGAAAAATCTCCACCTCGCGTTACATTGATACGGCGTAGATTAAAAAATTTAAAAGTTAGATTACGTCTCTGATATCAATTTTAGAACAAAAATTAGATATAATAAGAAAATCTTGAAGCGAAAATCAACACCAGGTGTTTCGTTTATATTGCTTGATATTTGAAGTTGTCTTTTTAATCTTTTGTTATTAAAAGCAATCAAAATTGGAAACTGAGACGAATGTACTAATCGACCAGCGGAAAAATCTCCACCTAGCGTTACATTGATACTGCATAGATTTAAAAAATTAAAAGTTAGATTACGTCTCTGATATCAATTTCAGAAAAAAATTAGACTTTCTTAGGAAATCTTGAAGCGAAAATCAACATCAGGCGTTTCGTTTCTACTGCGTGAAATTTGAAGTTGTCTTTTTAATTATTTTTTTATTAAAAGCATTTAGAAATAAAAACTAAGACGAATGTATTAATCTACCAGCGGAAAATTCTCCACCCAGCGCTACATTGATACGGCATAGATTTAAAAATTTAAAAGTTAGGTTACGTCTCTTATATCACTTTCAGAAGAAAAATGAGACATTCTTAGAAAATCTTGGAGCGAAAATCAACACCAGGTGTTTCGTTTATACTGCTTGAAATTTGAAGTTGTCTTTTTAATATTATTTTATTAAAAGCATTCAGAAATAAAAACTAAGACGAATGTATTAATCGACCAGCGGAATATTCTCCACCCAGCGCTACATTGATACGGCATAGATTTAAAAATTTTTAAGTTAGGTTACGTCTCTAATATCACTTTCAGAAGAAAAATGAGACATTCTTAGAAAATCTTCGAACGAAAATCAACACCAGGTGTTTCGTTAATACTACTTGAAATTTGAAGTTGTCTTTTTAATATTTTTTTATTAAAAGCATTCAGAAATAAAAACTAAGACGAATGTATTAATCGACCAGCGGAAAATTCTCCACCCAGCGCTACATTGATACGGCATTGATTTAAAAATTTAAAAGTTAGGTTACGTCTCTAATATCACTTTCAGAAGAAAAATGAGACATTCTTAGAAAATCTTGGAGCGAAAATCAACACCAGGTGTTTCGTTTATACTGCTTGAAATTTGAAGTTGTCTTTTTAATATTATTTTATTAAAAGCATTCAGAAATAAAAACTAAGACGAATGTATTAATCGACCAGCGGAAAATTCTCCACCCAGCGCTACATTGATACGGCATAGATTTAAAAATTTAAAAGTGAGGTTACGTCTCTGATATCAATTTCAGAAGAAAATGAGACTTTCTTAGAAAATTTTGAAGCGCAAAACAACATCAGGTGTTTCGTATATATTGCATGAAATTTGAAGTTGTCTTTTTAATATTTTTTATTAAAAGCAATCAAAAATGAAAACTAAGACGAATGTATTAATCGACCAGCGGAAAAATATCCCCACAGCGTTACATTGATACTGCATAGATTTAAAAGTTAGGTTACGTCTCTAATATCAATTTTAGAAAAAAAATGAGACTTTGTCAGAAAATATTGAAGCGAAAATCAACATCAGGTGTTTCGTTTATACTGCGTGAAATTTGAAGTTGTCTTTTTATTTTTTTTATTAAAAGCAATCAAAAATGAAAACTAAGACGAATGTATTAATCGACCAGCGGAAAAATCTCCACCTAGCGTTACATTGATATTGCATAGATTATAAAATTCAAAAGTTAGGTTACGTCTCTCATATTAATTTAGGAAGAAAAATGAGACTTTCTCAGAAAATCTTGAAGCGCAAATCAACATCAGGTGTTTCGTATATACTGCATGAAATTTTAAGTTGTCTTTTTAATAATTTTTATTAAAAGCAATAAAAACTGAAATTTAAGACGAGTGTATTAACCGACCAGCGGGAAAATTTCCACCCAGCGCTACATTGATACGGCATAGATTTAAAAATTTAAAAGTTAGGTTACGTCTCTAATATCACTTTCAGTGGAAAAATGAGACATTCTTAGAAAATCTTGAAGCGAAAATCAACACCAGGTGTTTCGTTAATACTGCTTGAAATGTGAAGTTGTCTTTTTAATATTTTTTTATTAAAAGCAATCAAAACTTAAATTTGAGACTAATGTATTAATCGACCAGCGGAAAAATCTCCACCTAGAGTTACACTGATACGGCATAGATATAAAAATTTAAAAGTTAGATTAAGTCTCTAATATCAATTTTAGAACAAAAATTAGACATAATTAGGTAATCTTAAAGCGAAAATCAACATCAGGTGTTTCGTTTATACTGCTTGAAATTTGAAGTTGTCTTTTTAATATTTTTTTATTAAAAGCAATCAAAAATCGAAATTAAAACGAATGTATTAATCGACCAGCGGAAAAATCTCCACCTAGAGTTACATTGATACGGCATATATTTAAAAAATTAAAAGTTAGATTACGTCTCTAACATCAATTTTAGAACAAAAATTAGACATAATTAGGTAATCTTGAAGCGAAAATCAACATCAGGTGTTTCGTTTATACTGCGTGAAATTTGAAGTTGTCTTTTTATTTTTTTTATTAAAAGCAATCAAAAATGAAAACTAAGACGAATGTATTAATCGACCAGCGGAAAAATCTCCACCTAGCGTTACATTGATACTGCATAGATTATAAAATTCAAAAGTTAGGTTACGTCTCTCATATTAATTTAGGAAGAAAAATGAGACTTTCTCAGAAAATCTTGAAGCGCAAATCAACATCAGGTGTTTCGTATATACTGCATGAAATTTTAAGTTGTCTTTTTAATAATTTTTATTAAAAGCAATAAAAACTGAAATTTAAGACGAGTGTATTAACCGACCAGCGGGAAAATTTCCACCCAGCGCTACATTGATACGGCATAGATTTAAAAATTTAAAAGTTAGGTTACGTCTCTAATATCACTTTCAGTGGAAAAATGAGACATTCTTAGAAAATCTTGAAGCGAAAATCAACACCAGGTGTTTCGTTAATACTGCTTGAAATGTGAAGTTGTCTTTTTAATATTTTTTTATTAAAAGCAATCAAAAATCAAAATTGAGACGAATGTATTAATCGACCAGCGGAAAAATATCCCCACAGCGTTACATTGATACTGCATAGATTTTAAAATTTAAAAGTTAGGTTACGTCTCTAATATCAATTTTAAAGGAAAAATGAGACATTCATAGGAAATCTTGAAGCGAAAATCAACATCAGGTGTTTCGTTTATACTGCGTGAAATTTGAAGTTGTCTTTTTATTTTTTTTATTAAAAGCAATCAAAAATGAAAACTAAGATGAACGTATTAATCGACCAGCGGAAAAATCTCCACCTAGCGTTACATTGATACGGCATAGATTTAAAAAATTAAAAGTTAGATTACGTCTCTGATATCAATTTCAGAAAAAAATTAGACTTTCTTAGAAAATCTTGAAGTGCAAAACAACATCAGGTGTTTCGTGTATACTGCATGAAATTTGAATTTGTCTTTTTAATATTTTTTTTATTAAAAGCAATCAAAAATCGAAATAGAGACGAATGTATTAATCCGCCAGCGGAAAAATCTCCACCAAGCGTTACATTGATACGCAATAGATTAAAAAATTTAAAAGTAAGATTACGTCTCTGATATCAATTTCAGAAAAAAATTTGACTTTCTTAGAAAATCTTTAAGTGCAAAACAACATCAGGTGTTTCGTATATATTGCATGAAATTTGAAGTTGTCTTTTTAATATTTTTTATTAAAAGCAATCAAAAATCAAAGTTAAGACGAAAGTATTAATCAACCAGCGGAAAAATCTCCACCTAGCGTAACATCGATACGGCATAGATTTAAAAATTTAAAAGTTAGGTTACGTCACTAATATCAATTTCAGAAGAAAAATGAGACATTCTTAGGAAATCCTGAAGCGAAAATCAACATCAGGTGTTTTGTTTATACTGCTTAAAATTTGAAGTTGTCTTTTTAATATTTTTTATTAAAAGCAATCATTAATAAAAACTTAGACGAATTTATTAATCGACCAGCGGAAAAATCTTCACCTAGCGTTACATTGGTACGGCATAGATTTAAAAATTTAAAAGTTAGGATACGTCTCTAATATCAATTTTAAAAGAAAAATGAGACATTCATAGGAAATCTTGAAGCGAAAATCATCATCAGGTGTTTCGTTTATACTGCTTGAAATTTGAAGTTGTCTTTTTAATATATTTTTATTAGAAGCAATCAAAAATCAAAATTGAGACGAATGTATTAATCGACCAGCGGAAAAATCTCCACCTAGCGTAACATCGATACGGCATAGATTTAAAAATTAAAAGTTAGGTTACGTCTCTAATATCAATTTCAGAAGAAAAATGAGACATTCTTAGAAAATCTTGGAGCGAAAATCAACACCAGGTGTTTCGTTAATACTACTTGAAATTTGAAGTTGTCTTTTTAATATTTTTTTATTAAAAGCATTCAGAAATAAAAACTAAGACGAATGTATTAATCGACCAGCGGAAAATTCTCCACCCAGCGCTACATTGATACGGCATAGATTTAAAAATTTAAAAGTTAGGTTACGTCTCTGATATTAATTTCAGAAGAAAATGAGACTTTCTTAGAAAATTTTGAAGCGCAAAACAACATCAGGTGTTTCGTATATACTGCTTGAAATTTGAAGTTGTCTTTTTAATATTTTTTTATTAAAAGCAATCAAAAGTGAAAACTAAGACGAATGTTTTAAACGACCAGTGATAAAATCTCCATCAGAATAATCTTGATACTGCATAGATTTAAAAATTTTAAAGTTAGTTTACGTCTCTAATATCAAATTCAGAAGAAAAATGAGACATTCTTTGGAAATCTTGAAGCGAAAATCAACATCAGGTGTTTCGTATATACTGCTTGAAATTTGAAGTTGTCTTTTTAATATTTTTTTATTAAAGGCAATCAAAAATGAAAACTAAGACGAATCTATTAATCGACCAGCGGAAAAATCTCCACCTAGCGTTACATTGATACTGCATAGATTTAAAAAATTAAAAGTTTGATTACGTCTCTGATATGAATTTCAGAAAAAAATTAGACTTTCTTAGGAAATCTTGAAGCGAAAATCAACATCAGGCGTTTCGTTTCTACTGCGTGAAATTTGAAGTTGTCTTTTTAATTATTTTTTTATTAAAAGCATTTAGAAATAAAAACTAAGACGAATGTATTAATCGACCAGCGGAAAATTCTCCACCCAGCGCTACATTGATACGGCATAGATTTAAAAATTTAAAAGTTAGGTTACGTCTCTAATATCACTTTCAGAAGAAAAATGAGACATTCTTAGAAAATCTTGGAGCAAAAATCAACACCAGGTGTTTCGTTTATACTGCTTGAAATTTGAAGTTGTCTTTTTAATATTTTTTTATTAAAAGCAATCAAAAATGAAAACTAAGACGAATGTATTAATCGACCAGCGGAAAATTCTCCACCCAGCGCTACATTGATACGGCATAGATTTAAAAATTTAAAAGTTAGGTTACGTCTCTAATATCAATTTCAGAAGAAAAATGAGACATTCTTAGAAAATCTTGAAGCGAAAATTAACATCAGGTGTTTCGTTTCTACTGCGTTAAATTTGAAGTTTTCTTTTTAATTATTTTTGTATTAAGAGCAATCAAAATGTAAACTTAGACGAATTTATTAATCGACCAGCGGAAAAATCTCCACCAAGCGTTACATTGGTACGGCATAGATTTAAAAATTTAAAAGTTAGGATACGTCTCTAATATCAATTTTAAAAGAAAAATGAGACATTCATAGGAAATCTTGAAGCGAAAATCAACATCAGGTGTTTTGTTTATACTGCTTGAAATTTGAAGTTGTCTTTTTAATATTTTTTTATTAAAAGCAATCAAAAATCAAAGTTAAGACGAAAGTATTAATCAACCAGCGGAAAAATCTCCACCTAGCGGTACATTGATACGGCATAGATTTAAAAATTTTAAAGTTACGTTACGTCTCTAATTACAATTTCAAGAGTAAATTAAGACTTTCTTAGAAAATCTTGAAGCGCAAAACAACATCAGGTGTTTCGTTTATACTCCTGGAAATTTGAAGTTGTCTTTTTAATATTTTTTTATTAAAAGCAATCAAAAATCGAAGTTAAGACGAAAGTATTAATCGACCAGCGGAAAATTCTCCACCCAGCGCTACATTGATACTGCATGGATTTAAAAATTTAAAGGTCAGGTTACGTCTATAATATTAATTTAGGAAGAAAAAGAGATTTTCTTAGGTAACCTTGAAGCGAATATCTTCATCAGGTGTTTCGTTTATACTGTCAAAAAAAAGTCATAGAAGAAAATTATGACGAATTTATTATCGGACTAGCGGAAAAATCTCCACATAGCGTTACATTGATACAGCATAGATTAAAAAATTAAAAGTTATGTAACGTCTCTAATATCAATTTTAGAAGAAAAATGAGACATTCATAGGAAATCTTGAAGCAAAAATCATCATCAGGTGTTTCGTTTATACTGTATGAGGTTAGATTTTTAATTTAAATAATTTTGGAGTAAAAAAGTCATAAATGAAAATTATGACGACTTTATTATCGGACTAGCGGAAACTTCTCCACACAGCGTTACATTGATACGGCATAGATTAAAAATATCAATTTTTGAAGAAAAAAAATTAGACTTTCTTAGAAAATCTTGAAGTGCAAAACAACATCAGGTGTTTCGTATATACTGCATGAAATTTCAATTTGTCTTTTTAATATTTTTTTTTATTAAAAGCAATCAAAAATCGAAATAAAAACGAATGTATTAATCCGCCAGCGGAAAAATCTCCACCAAGCGTTACATTGATACGCAATAGATTAAAAAATTTAAAAGTTAGATTACGTCTCTGATATCAATTTCAGAAAAAAATTAGACTTTCTTAGAAAATCTTGAAGTGCAAAACAACATCAGGTGTTTCGTATATATTGCATGAAATTTGAAGTTGTCTTTTTAATATTTTTTATTAAAAGCAATCAAAAATGAAAACTAAGACGAATGTATTAATCGACCAGCGGAAAAATCTCCACCTAGCGTTACATTGATACTGCATATATTTAAAAATTTAAAAGTTAGGTTACGTCACTAATATCAATTTCAGAAGAAAAATGAGACATTCTTAGCAAATCTTGAAGCGAAAATCAGCATCAGGTGTTTCGTACATACTGTATGAGTTTAGATTTCTAATTTAAATAATTTTGTAGTAAAAAATCATAAAAGAAAATTATGACGAATTTATTATCGGACTAGCGAAAACTTCTCCACACAGCCTTACATTGATACTGCATAGATTTAAAAATTTAAAAGTTAGGTTACGTCACTAATATCAATTTCAGAAGAAAAATGAGACATTCTTAGGAAATCCTGAAGCGAAAATCAACATCAGGTGTTTTGTTTATACTGCTTGAAATTTGAAGTTGTCTTTTTAATATTTTTTATTAAAAGCAATCATTAATAAAAACTAAGACGAATTTATTTATCGACCAGCGGAAAAATCTTCACCTAGCGTTACATTGGTACGGCATAGATTTAAAAATTTAAAAGTTAGGATACGTCTCTAATATCAATTTTAAAAGAAAAATGAGACATTCATAGGAAATCTTGAAGCGAAAATCATCACCAGGTGTTTCCTATATACTGCATGAAATTTGAAGTTGTCTTTTTAATATTTTTATTAAAAGCAATCAAAAATGAAACCTAACACGAATGTATTAATCGACCAGCGGAAAAATCTCCACCTAGCGTAACATCGATACGGCATAGATTTAAAATTTAAAAGTTAGGTTACGTCTCTGATATCAATTTCAGAAGAAAAATGAGACATTCTTAGGAAATCTTGAAGCGAAAATCAACATCATATATTTTAAAATCAGGTTTTGCGCTTAAAAATTTGTTGCTGCGTCTTATTGGTCTGGTTGGCAGCGTCCTGCTTGGATCCAGGTGCTGGAGACGTGACGCCTTCCTTCCTGCGGTGCTTGCCCTGGAATTCGAAAAACAATACAGCATTGCTGATTATTTTCAAAATAAATATATATCACATAAATATAATCTTTTAATATTTTTTTATATCGCTTACACTGTTGTCCAAGAGATATTTGCAGATAAGATTAGAGGGCACTTTGTCTAAGACCTTTTTTAAGGTGGAGAAGCTCGAGGGCTCCTTAGGAAGCCTTAACTTGGTCAGCTTGTGATGTGTTATATCTTTGCCCTCTATTATTAACTCAATGAATATTTAAATTACAAGAATCCTGTAAGTACATTTAGTCTATATCTGACAGAGTGTACATACATAAGACACAATTATTATTTAAAAAAAAAAGTGCTGTTGAGTTTCCTGTTCATCTCGACAATGACACCTTGCAAATCAGAGTAGAGCCAAATATATAAAAAAAATAATTGATCATCAATAAGAGACCTGATAAAAGTTCCAATATTGAGTAAATCAACTTTATCTTTATTTTTAAGTCATTGTTTCACATGGATTTTCATTCTTATAATATGTTCGACAGATCAAGTAAGTTAAGCTAATTTACTTGATCGGTCACAGGTACTCCGACGGCTTACAGCTTTTAAATGTCAATAGGTCAAAAGCGACCATCACTTCACTGAAAAGAAATGTGGAAAAAAAAATTAAGAGAAAACATAGGGCCAGCTTACTAGTGGATAATAAAATCTCTGATAGCCTATTAGGAATTTATGATAATAAATGAAACGGATTCGGAGCCTTAGAAACACGCAGTGTCGTGGGGGGTCGAATCGAAGAAAAATGTCATCGGATACTTTAGCTGTCAGATAGCGTTACATTGTCTTAACTTTGTAATGGGCTCTTAATAAGATAAAAAGAACAGCAATTATCTTGTTTACTTGTAACTGTAATTTAATTTTTCCATTTTGTTATTCATATATGTTTATAGAGCGCTTCATACAGCATAATGAACAAAATATTTATTACACGATATAACGTAAGGGCTAGTAAAAAGTATTGGTCCGTCGTTTCCGAATTAAAAAAAATGATACAACGTATTTCAAAGAGGTCACTTTATTTATTGATGACATTTTTATATTTCTAACTGATCTAAATAGCGTCAAACTCGGGAAATTTAAAGTAACTGGAAGTTAAAAAAATTATGAAAAAAATCTGACCATCCCGGAAATTTAAGGCGAATCGTCTGACTCGAAGTTCAAAAATAATTACAAGTTAAAAAAAAAAACAAACTGTCAAACGCGGGAAATTCAATGCGACTTGTCCAATGCGCGAAGTATAAAAGTAATATATATCCACATATATATATTTATATATATAAATTAACAAAGTAATAACATGCGAACTTCAAAAGTTAATTGTAAGAAAAAACAGGTAACAACAAATAAAATGGACAACCCACAAGGACATCATGCCCCGTGCGAGTTGTCTTTTCCTGTCATTATTGACTCATGTTTTGCACCTGTTTTACTACACGCGCACTCGCTGATCAACTAATAAAAAACACCGGCTGCCAATCTAAGAACGTTCCACATAACATGCAATAAAATAAGGATATTCGCAATTGCATTCAAATAAATAAACAATAATTTCGCAAATATATGTAGAGGTGTCCGCAAGTGCAGTCAAACAAAATTTCAATGTTTCGTCACCGCGCTGTGACATGACGCTCGTACTGCCGTTGTATTGTGCTGTAATGCCTTAATTAAAGTTCTCATTGTAAAAATTGACGATGCGCAGTTGCGACATACTTGCAAAATAACAAAAACCAAACTCATGTTATTTACTAACTAAAAGTGACAAATTTTTTTGCGAGCTTGGGATTCGCGAAAGCATTTTATTTTCAAACAATTCGTTAATTAGATTGCGAGAAGAGGGGTTTCAATTCACAAGCCGAACTGCTTATTATAACTTGGGCTGAACATAACAAACATCTCTAAAGGCAACAAAATATACCGATTAGTTCCATAATAATGCACAGTTGTATTGGGACATCTTGAATTTATGAGTTTAGAGGAGATTTAATGACTTATTATTTTAAAAAAAGACATATTACTCTTTACTGTACACGTTAGAAAATATATACATTGGCAGTCTTCATCATATGGTGCAATTTTTTTCAGACCATCATAGTATGGAAATAGACAAGTATCTGGTATTTAGGTGCGCACGCACGCACGCACACGCACACGCACACGCACACGCACACGTACACGCACACGCACACACACACACACACACACGTATTATTCTGTTCAACTAATTATATTCGAAATCAGTCACATGCACTTTCAGCTTCTCCTACGGCTGATAGACACTCCCAGTGCAAGGCATTGTCTTCCCCCCAGTGACCGGTGCAGCGCTGTCCGCTATCAGGTCAATTTCGATTTTAACTTTCTCAAATAGCATACAAGTATTTATTGATCTTCTTTTTGAGTACGTAAAAAAGACAATAAATAATAGGACAATTTAAATTGACCACTTATGTACGAAATCCAGTAAGGTTAGCCACAAAGGTTGGTAATATCAAAGTTTTTAATTTCTTTTTATCTCTAGTTCAACTGCATAATGTTTATGGCAGTGATAAGCGACGTGACAAGTGTTACCTGTAGTGGGCTGATGATCTGTGCCCGTGTATGCTGCTGCGTTCCGAGCACCGGCTGCACCTGGACACACTGCGCTTGAACTGGAACTGTCTGAGCGGTCTCCCCGGCTGATTTCGCCTTGCCTCCGGACACCTTAGCGCCACTAATCATCTGCGGAGCGACAACTATGTTATTAACGCATTTGGATCGTAATAGAAATGGATTTAAATAACACACACGCACACACGCACGCACGATCTTTATCTTGTGTATTTACGTCCATTTCTGTTAAAATGTCAAATAATCACGAATAATATAAAATATAAATAATACCCGGTCTAGCATAAACTTACGTTACAAGAAAAAATATCCGATAATAGCTAAAAAACAACTTTATGCTAAAGTTTTTTATGTGATTATGTAGAGTGAAAAGGATATGTTAATATACTAAACTAGTTATTCAATGTGTCCACCCTTAGCTTTGACGCACGCTTTTAGACGATAGGGCCATTCGTCGATGGATTTACAAACGGTTTCCATTGGGAACTCGGTCACTGCTGCCTCCAAAGATTTCTTGAACAACTCAATATTTTGGGTGATGATTAGAGCAGGTTTTCAGTTTTGATTGCTTTTAATAAAAAATATTAAAAAGACTACTTCATATTTCAAGCAGTGTAAAGGAAACTACTGATGTTGATCTTCGCTTCAAGATTTTCTAAGAATGTCTCATTTTCTTCTGAAATTGATATAAGAGACGTAACCTAACTTTTAAATTTTAAAATCCATGCCGTATCAATGTAACGCTAGGTGAAGATTTTTCCGCTGGTCGATTAATACATTCGTCTTAGTTTTCATTTTTGATTGCTTTTAATAAAAAATATTAAAAAGACAAATTCTATTTCAATCAGCATAAACGAAACACCTGATGTTGATTTTCGCTTCAAGATTTTCTGAGAAAGTCTCAGTTTTCTTCCAAAATTGATACAAGAGACGTAACCTAACTTTTAAATTTTTAAATCTATGCAGTATTAATGTAACGCTGTGGGGAGATTCTTCCGCTGGTCGATTAATACATTCGTCATAGTTTTTATTTTTGATTGCTTCTAATAAAAAAATATGAAAAAAAAAACTTCAAATTTCATGCAGTATAAACGAAACACCTGATGTTGATTTTCGCTTCAAGATTTTCTAAGAAAGTCTTAATTTTCCCCTGAAATTGATATTAGAAAGGTAACCTAACTCTTAAATTTTTAAATCTATGCAGTATCAATGTAACGCTAGGTGGAGATTTTTCCGCTGGTCGATTAATACATTCGTCTTAGTTGTTTTTATTTTTTATTGCTTTTAATAAAAAAATATTAAACAGACAACTTCAAATTTCATGCAGTATAAACGAAACACCTGATGTTGTTTTGCGCTTCAAGATTTTCTAAGAAAGTCTCATTTTCTTCTGAAATTGATATTAGAGACGTAACCTAACTCTTAAATTTTTAAATCAATGCAGTATCAATGTAACGCTAGTTGGAGATTTTTCCGCTTGTCGATTAATACATTCGTCTTAGTTTTCAGTTTTGATTGCTTTTAATAAAAATTATTAAAAAGACAACTTCAAATTTCATGCAATATATACGAAACACCTGATGTTGTTTTGCACTTCAAGATTTTCTAAGAAAGTCTCATTTTCTTCTGAAATTGATATTAGAGACGTAACCTAACTTTTAAATTTTTAAATCTATGCCGAATCAATGTTACGCTACGTAGAGATTTTTCCGCTGGTCGATTAATACATTCGTCTTAGTTGTTTTTATTTCTTATTGCTTTTAATAAAAAAATATTAAAAAGACAACTTCAAATTTCAAGCAGTATATACGAAACACCTGATGTGTTTTTGAGCTTTAAGATTTCCTAAGAATGTCTCATTTTTCTTCTGAAATTGATATTAGATACATAACCTAACTTTTTAATTTTTAAATCTATGCCGAATCAATGTTACGCTACGTAGAGATTTTTCCGCTGGTCGATTAATACATTCGTCTTAGTTGTTTTTATTTTTTATTGCTTTTAATAAAAAAATATTAAAAAGACAACTTCAAATTTCAAGCAGTATATACGAAACACCTGATGTGTTTTTGAGCTTTAAGATTTCCTAAAAATGTCTCATTTTTCTTCTAAAATTGATATTAGAAACGTAACCTAACTTTTAAATTTTTAAATCTATGTCGTATCAATGTAACGCTAGGTGGAGATTTTTCCACTAGTCGATTAATACATTCGTATTAGTTTGCATTTTTGATTGCGTTTAATAAAACATTATTAAAAAGACAACTTCAAATTTCATGCAGAATATACGAAACTCCTGATATTGATTTTCGCTTCAAGATTTCCTAATTATGTCTAATTTTTCTTATAAAATTGATATTAGAGACGTAACCTAACTTTTTAATTTTTAAATCTATGCCGTACCAATGTAACGCTAGGTGGAGATTTTTCCGCTGGTCGATTAATACATTCGTCTCAGTTGTTTTTATTTTTTATTGTTTTTAATAAAAAAATCCTAAAAAGACAACTTCAGATTTCAAGCAGTATAAACGAAACACCAGATGTTGATTTTCGCTTCAAGATTTCCTAAGAAAGTCTCATTTTTCTTCTGAAATTGATATTAGAGACGTAACCTAACTTTTAAATTTTTAAATCTATGTCGTATCAATGTAACGCTAGGTGGAGATTTTTCCACTAGTCGATTAATACATTCGTATTAGTTTGCATTTTTGATTGCTTTTAATAAAAAAATCCTAAAAAGACAACTTCAGATTTCAAGCAGTATAAACGAAACACCTGATGGTTATTTTCGCTTCAAGATTTTCTAAGAAAGTTTTAATTTACTCCTGAAATTGATATTAGTGACGTAACCTAACATTTAAATTTTTAATCTATGCCGTATCAATGTAACGCTAGGTGGAGATTTTTCCGCTGGTCGATTAATACATTCGTCTTAGTTTTCAGTTTTGATTGCTTTCAATAAAAAAATATTAAAAAGACAACTTCAGATTTCAAGCAGTATAAACGAAACACCTGATGTTTTTTAGCGCTTCAAGATTTTTAAAGAAAGTGTTATTTTCTTTTGAAATTGATATTAGAGACGTAACATAACTTTTAAATTTTTAAATCTATGCAGTATCAATGTAAAGCTAGGTGGAGATTTTTCCGCTGGTCGATTAATACATTCGTCTTAGTTTTCAGTTTTGATTGCTTTCAATAAAAAAATATTAAAAAGACAACTGCATATTTTAAGCAGTATAAACGAAACACCTGATGGTTATTTTCGCTTCAAGATTTTCTAAGAAAGTATTAATTTACTGCTGAAATTGATATTAGAGACGTAACCTTACTTTTAAATTTTTAAATCTATGCCGTATCAATGTAACGCTAGGTGGAGATTTTCCGCTGGTCGATTAATACATTCGTCTTAGTTTTCAGTTTTGATTGCTTTCAATAAAAAAATATTAAAAAGACAACTTCAGATTTCAAGCTGTTGAAATTATATACAAATAATCATTAATTAATATACATACACCGCCATCTATTGGAACATAGATTGTATAGTGTTCCTGCCGTCATTGTTATAAAGTGAAATGTAGGTATGTTTCTGAACGTAAATAAAAAGTTAGTTCTGTTCGAATCTCACAACCGGCGTTTTATTATAGGTTATGGGCCCAGTCGAGTTATATAATAGTGTTTTTCTCGCGAAAAGACTTGCACAAGCGTGCCGATTAGTCTACGCAGATTGAGAACTATACGTTTTGTGAACTGTGAGTTGTGATATATAGTTAAAAATTAAAAATGGCAAATAGCTATATCGTGAGCGTGCCTAAGCTGAAAGGTCGGGAGAACTACACAGAGTGGGCTTTCGCAGCGGAGAATTTTCTCGTGTTGGAGGGAACTTTTGATTACATCAAACTTACTAAACCCGAAGAAGCCGCAGCCGACTTAAAAACTAAGGCGAAACTGATTTTAACTATTGATCCATCTCTTTATGTACATATAAAAGAATCTAAGACTACTAAAGAGTTATGGGAGAAACTCAAAAATTTGTTTGATGATTCGGGTTTCACCAGAAGAATCAGTCTGTTGAGGACTTTGATTTCTATACGTCTAGAAAATTCTACATCCATGACTTCGTATGTCACTCAAATAATTGAAACTAGTCAAAAGTTAAGTGGATCTGGTTTTAAAATCAACGATGAATGGGTCGGATCGCTACTTCTAGCAGGATTATCCGAAAAATATTCACCGATAATAATGGCGATTGAACATTCAGGTATTTCGATTACCGCGGACGCCATTAAAACTAAGTTATTGGATTTGGAGGAAGACAGTGGCGACGTGAGTGGAGCATTTGTGAGTTTCCGTAAAAACTGTAAGGTGTGCAGCTTTGTCAAAAAGGGGCAAGTGTCAAATTCAAATGTGTCAAAGTCAAAATTGAAGGTTATAAAATGCTACAAGTGTAAACAAACAGGACATTATCGCAATCAGTGCACCAGTTCCGATAAAGATTCAGAAAATAACAAGTCTTGTGAACGTAAACAATCAAACGCATTTAGTGCTGTGTTTTTAAATGGTGCTTTCTCCAAAAATGACTGGTATATTGACTCCGGAGCGAGTGCACATTTAACCGCCAATGAACACTGGCTCACAAATGTTTCTGTTGAGCATTCGATCAAAGAAATTGTGGTCGCGAATAAAGAAAGAGTGTCGGTGAAATGTTCTGGTGACGTATCGATAACAACCTTAACAGATAACTGCGAGTATGATATAGTTGTTGAAGGTGTATTGTGTGTTCCTAGTTTGACCACTAACCTAATTTCTGTGAGTCAACTAATTGCTAAAGGCAATAGAGTACTGTTTAACAACAGTGGCTGTGAGATTTACAATAAATGTGGTGAATTAGTTGGTACTGCTACATTACTAAATGATGTCTACAAGCTAAGAATGCCTGAAGTATTGATGGCAGCTGTGATGAACTCGAGCGATATTTGGCATCGCAGGCTTGGCCATGTCAATAGCAACTATCTAAATAGAATGGAGAATGCAGTGGAAGGAATCACACTAGATAAAAAGGCAAATATTTCAAAGTTGTCTTGTAGGGTGTGTTGTGAAGGTAAGCAAAGCCGCTTACCTTTTCCGCAGAATGGCTATAGAAGTAAAGAACTTCTGCATACTGTTCATAAAGATGTATCTGGACCGTTTAATGCTTCGATTGGAGGATCCAAATATTTTATATTATTTGTTGATGATTATAGCCGCATGATATACATCTATTTTATGAAAAACAAAAGTGAAGCTTTTAGTTGTTTTAAAAGATCATCTCAAGAATTCTGGGATAATTCATCAAAGAAGTAATCCTTACACGCCCGAACAGAATGGCTTGGCAGAGCGCTTTAATCGTACTGTAGTAGAGAAAGCTAGATGTTTATTATTTGATGCTGAACTTGATAAACAATTTTGGGCTGAAGCATCTAACACTGCAGTCTATTTACAAAACAGGACTGTGTCATCAACTCTAAATGGGAAGACTCCATTCGAGTTATGGACACAAGAAAAGCCAGACATTAGCCATTTGAGAGTTTTTGGGAGCATTGTGATGATACATATTCCTAAGGAAAAAAGAATGAAATTGGATAAAAAGGCTGAAAGAGGAATTCTTGTAGGATATCCAGATGATGTGAAAGGATACCGCGTTTACAATCTGAAAACTAAGCAGATTACAACCAGTAGAGATGTCATCATTGTTGAAAAACCGCTAGTAGCTGATGAAGTTTCTGCTCCAATCCAAGAAATACCTGCAGACTCCTTAGAAGTATATGAAGATTCAGTGGGGGTTTTTTCAGATTGCTCTGAAAATGAAGATATCCTTGATGAGACATATGTACCAGAAGAGGACTCTTCCGATAGCTCTATGGAAAGTATTGTAAGTGTCGGTAGAAGAGATGTTGCATGTAGGCAGAGACGACAACCTGACAGGTATGGGCTTTCTAATGCTTGCATCGGTCATAATATAGAAGATAATAGTGAAATTTCACTTGATGAGGCTCTAAAAGGATCTGAAAAAGAGCAATGGTTAGAGGCTGTTCGTGATGAGTTACAATGCTTTGATAGTAACAATGCGTGGGAACTAGTTGATATACCTAGAGACAAAACCATAGTGCAATGTAGATGGGTTTTGCGTAAGAAGTGTGACAGTGAGAACAATGTAAGATATCGTGCCAGGCTAGTTGCCAAGGGTTTTTCTCAAAAGTATGGGGTAGACTATTGTTTTTTTTTCATATTGTATTGTTTTCATTATCAGTACTATTGGAACTTCATGTTACACATCTAGATGTAAAAACTGCATTTCTCAATGGTGATTTTGAGGAAACTATTTATATGCAAAAACCAGATTATTATGATGTTGCTGGTAGCTCTAATAAAATATTAAAATTAAATAAGGCCATCTATGGTCTGAAACAGGCTTCAAGGGCCTGGAATAAGAAGGTAGACAGTTGTTTGTTAAAAATAGGTTATTGTAAATCAAAGTTGGAACCATGCATGTATATAAAAATGTTGATAATTTTAAGACTATTGTTACAGTATATGTCGATGACTTTTTTACATTCTCAAATTGTAAGAGAGAAACTGAAGAACTTAAGAATGTATTGTCAAATCAATTTCAAGTTAAAGATTTAGGTCTAAACACATTGACGTGAAATATCACTTTACTAGAGAATGTGTTTCCAATAATATTATTCTATTAAAACATTTGTCGACAGCTGATATGCCTGCTGATAAGCTCACAAAGAGTTTGTGTTCTAAAAGGCATCACACTTTTATGAATGTATTAGGTGTAGTTGTAAAATAGATCCAAGTTCAGTTAACATATTGTCATTATGTGATTATTTGATATAGTGGGGTTGTTGAAATTATATACAAATAATCATTAATTAATATACATATACCGCCATCTATTGGAACATAGATTGTATAGTGTTCCTACCGTCATTGTTATAAAGTGAAATGTAGGTATGTTTCTGAACGTATAATAAAAGTTAGTTCTGTTCGAATCTCACAACCGGCGTTTTATTACACAAGCAGTATAAACGAAACACCTGATGTTTTTTAGCGCTTCAAGTTTTTTAAATAAAGTGTTATTTTCTTCTGAAATTGATATTAGAGACGTAACCTAACTTTTAAATTTTTAAATCTATGCCGTATCAGTGTATCGCTAGGTGGAAATATTTCCGCTGGTCGATTAATACATTCGTCTTAGTTTTCATTTTTGATTGCTTTTAATAAAAAAAATTTAAAAAGACAACTTAAAATTTCGTGCAGTATATACGAAACACCTGATGTTGATATTCGCTTCAAGATTTCGTAAGAATGTTTCAGTTTTCTTCTAAAATTGATATTAGAGACGTAATCTAACTTTTAAATTTTAAAATCTTTGCAGTATCAATGTAACGCTGTGTGGAGATTTTTCCGTTAGTCCGATACTAAATTCGTCATAATTTTCTTTTATGACTTTTTTACACCAAAATTATTTCAATAAAAAATCTAACCTCATACAGCATATACGAAACACTTGATGTTGATTTTCGCTTCAAGATTTCGTGAGAATGTCTTATTTTTCTTCTAAAATTGATATTAGAGACGTAATCTCACTTTTAAATTTTTAAATCTTTGCAGTATCAAAGTAACGCTGTGTGAAGATTTTTCCGTTAGTCCGATAATAAATTCGTCATAATTTTCTTTTATGACTTTTTTACTTCAAAATTATTTAATTAAAAATCTTACCTCATACAGTATAAACGAAATACCTGATGTTGATTTCCACTTCAAGATTTCGTAAGAATGTCTCATTTTCCTTCTAAAATTGATATTAGAGATGTAACCTAACTTTTAAATTTTTAAGTCTATGCAGTATCAATGTAGCGCCGAGTGGAGATTTTTCCGCTGGTAGATTAATACATCCGTCTTAGTTTTCATTTTTGATTGCTTTTAATAAAATAATATTAAAAAGACAAATTCAAATTTTAAGCAGTATAAACGAAACACCTGATGTTGGTTCGCGCTTCAAGATTTTCTAAGAAAGTCTCATTTTCTTCTGAAATCGATAGTAGAGACGTAACCTAACTTTTAAATTTTTAAAGCTATGCTGTATCAATGTAACGCTAGGTGGATATTTTTCTGCTGGTCGATTAATACATTCGTCTTAGTTTTCATTTTTGATTGCTTTAAAAAAAAAATATTAAAAAGACATCTTCAAATTTTAAGCAGTATAAAAGAAACACCTGATGTTGATTTGCGCTTCAAGATTTTCTAAGAATGTCTCATTTTCTTCTGAAATTGATATTAGAGACGTAACCTAACTCTTAAATTTTTAAATCTATTCCGTATCAATGTAACGCCAGGTGGAGATATTTCCGGTGTTTAGCACTAATCTGTGTAACAACTCCTGAAGATGCCCCGTGGAGGGGTGAAACACGTGTTGAGTGAATTTACGGTGGCGGTTGTGTAGTTTGCATTGTCTGTCGCATGCGCATTTACGAGCGGGCTGGCGGGCGGTGCACTTTCATGCACGACAACCACTGCATGTGCGGAGGTGGCTAGATATTGGTCCTTTCTTATTTAGGATGGACTTCCGCAATGTAACGCCTGAATCCATTAAACATTAAATATCAGGTGTTTTGTTTATGCTGCTTGAAATTCGAAGTTGTCTTTTTAATATTTTGTTATTAAACGCTATCAAAAATAAAACTAAGACGAATATATTAATCGACCAGCGGAAAAATCTCCACCTGGCGTTACATTGATACTGCATAGATTTAAAAATTTAAGAGTTAGGTTAAGACTCTAATATCAATTTCAGGAGTAAATTAAGACTTTCTTAGAAAATCTTAAAGCGCAAAACAACATCAGGTGTTTCGTTCATACTGGTTGAAATTTGAAGTTGTCTCTTTAATATATTTTTTTTAAAAGCAATAAAAAATAAAAACTTAGATAAATGTATTAATCGACCAGCAGAAAAATCTCTCCACAGCGTTACATTGATACTGCATAGATTTAAAAATTTAAGAGTTAGGTTACGTCTCTTATATCAAATTCAGAAGAAAATAAGACTTTCTTAGAAAATCTTGGAGCGAAAATCAACATCAGGTGTTTCGTTTATACTGATTGAAATAGAATTTGTCTTTTTAATATTTTTTATTAAAAGCAATCAAAAATGAAAACTAAGACGAATGTATTATTCGACCAGCGGAAAAATCTCCAACTAGCGTTACATTGATACTGCATTGATTTAAAAATTTAAGAGTTAGGTTACGTTTCTTATATCAATTTCAGGGGAAAATTAACACTTTCTTAGAAAATCTTGAAGCGAAAATCAACAACAGGTGTTTCGTTTATACTGCATGAAATTTGAAATTTTTCTTTAATATTTTTTTATTAGAAGCAATCAAAAATAAAAACTATGACGAATGTATTAATCGACCAGCGGAAGAATCTCCCCACAGCGTTACATTAATACTGCATAGATTTAAAAATTTAAAAGTTAGGTTACGTCTCTTGTATCAATTTTGGAAGAAAAAGGAGACTTTCTCAGAAAATCTTGAAGCGAAAATCAACATCAGGTGTTTCGTTTATGCTGATTGAAATAGAATTTGTCTTTTTATAATATTTTTTATTAAAAGCAATCAAAAATGAAAACTAAGACGAATGTATTATTCGACCAGCGGAAAAATCTTCACCTAGCGTTACATTGATACGGCATAGATTTTAAAATTTAAAAGTTAGGTTACGTCTCTAATATCAATTTCAGAAGAAAATAAGACATTTTTAGAAAATCTTGAAGCGAAGATCAACATCAGTAGTTTTCTTTATACTGCTTGAAATATGAAGTAGTCTTTTTAATATTTTTTATTAAAAGCAATCAAAACTGAAAACCTGCTCTAATCTAATCATCACCCAAAATATTGAGTCGTTCAAGAAATCTTTGGAGGCAGCAGTGACCGAGTTTCCAATGGAAACCGTTTGTAAATCCATCGACGAATGGCCCTATCGTCTAAAAGCGTGCGTCAAAGCTAAGGGTGGACACATTGAATAACTAGTTTAGTATATTAACATATCCTTTTCATTCTACATAATCACATAAAAAACTTTAGCATAAAGTTGTTTTTTAGCTATTATCGGTTATTTTTTTTGTAACGTAAGTTTATGCTAGACCAGGTATTATTTATATTTTATATTATTCGTGATTACTTCACATTTTAACAGAAATGGACGTAAATACACAAGATAAAGATCGTGCGTGCGTGTGTGCGTGTGTGTTATTTAAATCCATTTCTATTACGATCCAAATTCGTTAATATAGTTGTTATTGTAGTTCGTATCATAGTTGTCGCTCCGCAGATGATTAGTGGCGCTAAGGTGTCCGGAGGCAAGGCGAAATCAGCCGGGGCGACCGCTCAGACAGTTCCAGTTCAAGCGCAGTGTGTCCAGGTGCAGCCGGTGCTCGGAACGCAGCAGCTTACACGGGCACAGATCATCAGCCCACTACAGGTAACACTTGTCACGTCGCTTATCACTGCCATAAACATTATGCAGTTGAACTAGAGATAAAAAAAATTAAAAACTTTGATATTAGCAACCTCTGTGGCTAACCTTACTGGATTTCGTACATAAGTGGTCAATTTAAATTGTCCTATTATTTATTGTCTTTGTTACGTACTCAAAAAGAAGATCAATAAATACTTGTATGCTATTTGAGAAAGTTAAAATCGAAATTGACCTGATAGCGGACAGCGCTGCACCGGTCACTGGGGGGAAGACAATGCCTTGCACTGGGAGTGTCTATCAGCCGTAGGAGAAGCTGAAAGTGCATGTGACTGATTTCGAATATAATTAGTTGAACAGAATAATACGTGTGTGTGTGTGTGTGCGTGTGCGTGTGCGTGTACGTGTGCGTGTGCGTGTGCGTGTGCGTGTGCGTGTGCGTGTGCGTGTGCGTGTGCGAGTGCGTGCGTGCGTGCGCACCTAAATACCAGATACTTGTCTATTTCCATACTATGATGGTCTGAAAAAATTTGCCCCATATGATAAAGACTGCCAATGTATATATTTTCTAACGTGTACAGTAAAGAGTAATATGTCTTTTTTTAAAATAATAAGTCATTAAATCTCCTCAAAACTCATAAATTCAAGATGTCCCAATACAACTGTGCATTATTATGGAACTAATCGGTATCGCAATCGCGAATCCCAAGCTCGCAAAAAAATTTGTCACTTTTAGTTAGTAAATAACATGAGTTTGGTTTTTGTTATTTTGCAAGTATGTCGCAACTGCGCATCGTCAATTTTTACAATGAGAACTTTAATTAAGGCATTACAGCACAATACAACGGTAGTACGAGCGTCATGTCACAGCGCGGTGACGAAACATTGAAATTTTGTTTGACTGCACTTGCGGACACCTCTACATATATTTGCGAAATTATTGTTTATTTATTTGGATGCAATTGCGAATATCCTTATTTTATTGCATGTTATGTGGAACGTTTTTAGATTGGCAGCCGGTGTTTTTTATTAGTTGATCAGCGAGTGCGCGTGTAGTAAAACAGGTGCAAAACATGAGTCAATAATGACAGGAAAAGACAACTCGCACGGGGCATGATGTCCTTGTGGGTTGTCCATTTTATTTGTTGTTACCTGTTTTTTCTTACAATTAACTTTTGAAGTTCGCATGTTATTACTTTGTTAATTTATATATATAAATATATATACATGTGGACTAGCTGACCCGGCCACGCGTTGCTGTGGCTAAAGTTTTTGTTATATTACATTATAGTAAACAATCTAATTTGACTCCTTATTTGACTTTCTACTACTATAACCCTTTAGTACAATGAAATTATTTACGAACAAAGACGAAAATGTTGATGTTGGTATACAAATTCACTGGATTGAGATTTGAAGGGGAAGTACGTTGAACACAATTAATTAAAATGTTCTTACACTTGATATTAAGCAGAAATCAATAGGTACAAAATAAAAATTTATCAGATTTATTATTTATATTTATTTTATAACAAATATAAGTATAATACAGTATAATACAGTAAATAACATGTGACGCTTAAACTCATAAATGAGGTATGCAAGGCAGACAGTCTTAAACTTTTAAACATTAATATTTATTTTTTTGAATTATAAATACTTTCAATTTCAATTTAATTTAACACCAATCGGTGCACAATGTTTTTGGTTAACCTGTCTTTAGCTAACACAAATAGATTCGACGGTTTCCCAACACGTGAACACGCAACATGTAGTTGCCCATGAGAAAAACATGGATTTTCCAAATCTAAACCACAAATGGACATTGTTTGACCTTGAGATTTATTTATAGACATGGCGAAAGCTAAACGAATTGGAAACTGTAGCCTTTTGAAGGGTACGGTAGAATCTGATGGTATCATCGGAATACGTGGCAGCAGGACCACTTTTCCTTTAAACTTCCCAGCCAAAATGGTTTGCTTCAAGAATGTTTCCGGTGATCTTTTTGATGACCAAACGCGTGTCGTTACATAATTGAGGTGGATTCAAATTACGGAGGAGAATAATAGGGGAACCAATCTTTAATCGAATATTATGTGGTGGCATTCCAGGGATATGTAATGAATTTAAAAATTCAATCGGAAAATTTGCACTTTCATTTTCATCAACAACAGTATCGATTGATTTAAAAGACATCAGATCGCCTGGTAACAACTGTTGTATCTGGAAGTTAATTTCATCAACATCAACGTTTTTGGCTGCCAAAATCGTCCGTTGACTAAGCCATTCATGATTCAAATAATAATTCTGTATATCCGGGAAAATACTCTGAATCAATTCATTTTTATCCTGAACAATAGTGCAAAAATTGTCTGGTAGTTTAATGCATTGCGTATTTAGTTGCAGTTCTATTTTACCGTTCCCAATATCTAGTAGTTGTTCGGAAAATATTTGTGCTGATGGATCATTTTGCAATTGTACTCGCATATTTAATCGAAGGTCAATCGAAGTGTTTCAACACTTCGCCATAAGAATGATTGTTTCAAACGAGAGCGAGGTATAACCGGTAAGATCTGCCGGAAGTCACCAGACAAAAGTAAGATAGCACCACCGAAAAGTTTATTATTGCTATTTAAATCTTGCATAGTTCTGTTTAATGCTTCAAGTGAATATTTGTGTGCCATTGTGCACTCATCCCAAATTATTATAGAACTCTTCCGCAACACTGCAGCTATTCCACTATTCTTTTTGATGTTACACATTGCATCTGGTTTATTATGAACGTCCAATGGCAGCTTGAATGTTGAATGTGCTGTTCGCCCACCATCCAGTAAAGTAGCCGCAATGCCTGACGATGCTACTGCTAATGCGATTTTTTGTTGCGACCGTATTTTGGCAAGAATCAACGATATTAAAAATGTCTTACCGGTTCCACCGGGTGCATCCAAGAAAAAAAAACCGCCTTGTTCAGCAGCAACAGCCAGCATAATCCGATCATAAATAATTTTTTGTTCTGCTGTCAGTAACGGTTCACTGTTCATGATAATTGTTGCTAAACTTCCATGGTCATATTGATTTTCTCGTTGTAAATCGGTATTGACTAAGTCGGTGGCTGGACGATTAGGTGATGGCATACCATAATGATTAAGTGGTAAATTTGAAATAAGAACACATAAATCCTCGATTAAGACCAATGCTTCATTGTACATCTCTGGTGTATAATCTATGTTTTGGGATTGATTTGTTTGTCTAATTCGGTGCAAGATGTCTTCTGTCATACAATTTTTATATTTTTCCCACAAAGATTGTGCTTGCGAGGGATAACATGTCGTCAAAATAATAGCAAACAACTGACGAATGTTATTCGGTGTTGATGTCAACGCAGCATCAGCAAGCGTTAAGTCCCAATGGTTATCGTCTTCTAGCAATTGCAGTTCACGACATGCATCCTGGTATGTATTGAATACTCGACCATTAACTGTTCGTAAAAATTCAAAAGACGTTGGTCCGGGAACATTCACCAATAACAAACGTAAATAGAAGCACTCACGTTGCTTTGGATGTACCGTGTAAAGTCTCCCCAATGTCTTAGCTTTGAATATGCCTGTAATGGAAGGATGTGGTTTTCCTTGTTTCCGTGGCTCCCATTTTTACTGGATTTGTTCCATGTGAAATAACGCGGAACATCACCATACACCAATGTCTTCGCGAATTTGCCAAAAACATCAGGTTTTTGACACAATGTAAAAAATTCAGTTAGAGTCGTTTTCGGAGCTTCGAACGCTCTTTGGAGAACATTTTCTTCAGTGAAGTATACACGTTGACCGTTTTCAAGATGTATTGCCAGATGTTGGACAGCAGGATCTCTTTCGTGGATGGGAAAGCTGAGAATATGCCAAATAGCTTCATTGCTGCTAATGTATCTGCCCATTTGGTATCGTGCTATTTCGTCATTTTTATTAATGTTTTGTACTTCAAATATGGCCAAATCACTGCCTTTGTTTACATAATTACAAATATACTTAATTGATTTAACAGAACTGCAAAGCTCAACATTGATATGAGCTTTGTAAGTTTTTGAAAGTAGTGGTGAGTATGGTACCACCCACTCATTATCAAACTCAACTTGATTTGGAAAGTTCGGCAGTCGCATTGTAAATGTGTGGCCACCATTCTCAGTACTTCTGCGGCGATACTTTGGATAACCATCAATATCCGTGATCGTGTCATTCGTATGCGGCTTTGGGAAGTTTTTTTTACATTTTCCATTTTCCATGCACGGTGACGTCATGTTGAAAGCACCGCATGGCCCATGGATCATGTGTTTGGTGACAATATCAAATAATTCTTGATCAATTAATGGGTCTGGAATTTCGGCTGAAATTATTTGATCGATTTCTTCAGGACGGATTCTATCTTTAAGCCAAACCAAAATGTGGGCATGAGGCAAACCTCGCTTTTGCCACTCTATCGTATACAGCCAACAACGTGTGATACCAAAAATTGAATATTTAACAATAAAATCAATTAAGGATTTCAATTTTTTTTAAACACACGTGCAGTTAAATCATGACGATGAATGGCTTGTTGTCCTGGCAATAGTAAAGTTTGTATCTCTTCCCAATTCGGATTACATGTGAATGTAATAAATAAATCCGGTCGGCCGTAATGACGTACGTAAGTCATCGCATCTTGCATGTATTCCTGCATGTTCCGTGGACTGCCGATGTAGCTTGAAGGTAAAATGAAAGCATTACCGATGTCATTGGGATTTAAATTTCCATCGATGTTTCCAGCAACAGCATCTCGTAAGTGAATATATTCTTCCGATCGTAGTTTTGCCTGATTAAATCGAAGGAATCGCAAGCGTTCGCTTTCGACCTTAGCATACATATCAACAATGTATTGATGGAACAGCTGACGATATCGAAGGATATAATTGTCTTGATGTTGTCTAACCATTATTCGGTGTGCGTAGTGGTTCATTGAGCTAACTTTATTATTTCTGTAATCACCTAAAAAAATAAAAAATAAAATGCAATACGAAATTAAATCAATACATATAGTAAGAAAGTAAACGGATAATTGTCAAATTTACCGGTATTTGGATCATACTGTTTGATATTAAGGTGATATTAATTATATTAATTATATAAAAATATTAATGGATATTGTAGTGCGTCATATGAACGGTGTAGATCCGAAATCGTACTGATAGTGTTGTCTCGCCGTGTAATTTTTATAGATCGATAGAGCATGTTCACCTAATGGTACTTTGTCGGCTTTTATGACGATTTGATAATTGTCATTTTGCAGTCGTGGCGAAACTCTTTTGATCAATTGAATTAGTTGATTGTGAACTTCTAAAAAATTTTCCAATAATATCACAATTGCTCTTTCCTCTGCTTGTTCAATAAAATTATACAGGCACCGAGTCGTCACGCGCTCTTCACAATCGCCCATAAAATAAATTTGAAGAAATTTCGGAATGTTATCAGGCATTGGCATCAGTGATCCGATTTTATGGTACACCTGGCCTTGAATTTTGAATGTAGTTTCAAAATTACGTCCATCGGATGCACGATCGCATATTTTAGTTGCCCCAAATGACGTCATTTGGAAGCAAGAATTAAATTTGCGTATCTTACGCAAAAATAATTTGGAATCATCTGAATTGCCAGTAAGAAGGGATAATAAAGGCTCCGGCGGAGCGGGTAGAGGTGACAGCACAACTTTTCCTGATGCGCAGCACATGCCGGCTGCTTCATTCCGAAATTTCAATGCATGACAATATTGACATACTTTATCCATTCCACCGATAGCAATTTTTGAATGCGCTGAGTAGTTAATATCTGGTGCATATTCAAAGGCAAGCCGAACGAATGATGCACGTGTTAATGAGCGGCTGATCCGTTGCCTTTGTCGATCTAGTGCTGGTACTGTAGCTATGTTTCGTTCTCGTGCCACTCTTGTTCTCGTAATATTCTGTTGCAGACGTTCGTCACGCTGTTCTTGAGATTCTCGTGCACGACTTTCTGCAGTCCTGATTCTTTGAGCTGCATTTCTTGTTTCGATTTGTTCTGGTAATTGCTGAGCTCTTTCAACACGTTTGCGTCGCGACCCTTTGCTGCTCGCGTTGTTGAGGTTAGATTTTTTCGGTGGCATTTGACTGAAAATAATAATTTAATCGTTTAAATATTAGAAAGAGGAACTGAAAAACATGTTATCATAGCACATTGAAATAATAAGTGCAAAATAATTTTCAATAGAGATTAAATAAAAATAATATAAAAAAATTTGTACAATTATTGAAAAAGTGTGGGGAGTTTTGTGCCATTTTCTCATTGATATATTAATTAACTTTTATAAAACTATGTGATATTACTTACATGTGTAAATTGAAATTATTGTTCCTGTGCTCCTACTGTGGCTATGTCTCGTTCTCCTGCTGCTCTTGTTCTTATGATATTCTCTTGAAGACGTTCGTTACACTGTTCTTGAGATTCTTGTGCATGACCTTCTGCTGTACTGATTCTTTGTGCTAGATTTCTTGATTCAATTTGTTCTGCCAACTGATGGGCTCTTTTAATACGTTTGCGTCGTGTCTCTCTGGTGCTCGCGTTGTTGAGGTTAGATTTTTTCCGTGGCATTTGACTGAAAATAATAAATTATCGTTTAAATATGAGAAAAAAAAAATTGAAAATCATTCTAATTAACTTTTATAATTATGTGATAATACTGACATGTACATATTTAAATTATAGAGTTTAAATAATAATTTCAATAAGAATTGAAATACTAATTTAATCGTTTAAATATAAGAAAAAAAATCTGAAAAACTTGTTATCATAGCACATTGAAATAATAAGCGCTAAATATTTTTTAATAGCGGTTAAATGAAAACACTAAAAAAAAATATTTGTACAACTATTGAAAAAGTGTAGGAAATTGTGTATCATTTTTGCATTGACATTTTAATTAAATTTTATAATTATTTGATAATACTTACATCAGTCTAAGTAACACGTGACCGGCTATGCTAACACCAAAAATTTAAAAAGTGGAAATAATTGAATTATACGGTATTTCGTTCACTACAAAATTAATTTTATTAATTTTATAGCGTCAACAACACGTGGTAATTATGCTGTTAAAATGTAGCTTATATGACACGTTCGTAGATTTACCATAGCAGCGCCATCTATTGATTACTTACTCAACCCAGTCGAAAGGTATCGACATCTGTTAGAATCATTTGGAGTTAACAGATAATTGTGACTGTCAAATAATAACAGACAATAATTAGCAATAAAATAAAATTGCGACTATATTTGGGATTTAAACTATCCTATCTCTCAAATTAGATCGAACTGCACATGGTGTGCGAATTTTATTATAATCGGTTAAGTGGTTTAGAAGTCCATTGAGGACAAACATTGTGACACGAGATTTATATTACTAAGATATATATTACTTTTATACTTCGCGCATTGGACAAGTCGCATTGAATTTCCCGCGTTTGACAGTTTGTTTTTTTTTTTAACTTGTAATTATTTTTGAACTTCGAGTCAGACGATTCGCCTTAAATTTCCGGGATGGTCAGATTTTTTTCATAATTTTTTTAACTTCCAGTTACTTTAAATTTCCCGAGATTGACGCTATTTAGATCAGTTAGAAATATAAAAATGTCATCAATAAATAAAGTGACCTTTTTGAAATACGTTGTATCATTTTTTTTAATTCGGAAGCGACGGACCAATACTTTTTACTAGCCCTTACGTTATATCGTGTAATAAATATTTTGTTCATTATGCTGTATGAAGCGCTCTATATACATATATGAATAACAAAATGGAAAAATTAAATTACAGTTACAAGTAAACAAGATAATTGCTATTCTTTTTATCTTATTAAGAGCCCATTACAAAGTTAAGACAATGTAACGCTATCTGACAGCTAAAGTATCCGATGACATTTTTCTTCGATTCGACCCCCCACGACACTGCGTGTTTCTAAGGCTCCGAATCCGTTTCATTTATTATCAAAAATTCCTAATAGGCTATCAGAGATTTTATTATCCACTAGTAAGCTGGCCCTATGTTTTCTCTTAATTTTTTTTTCCACATTTCTTTTCAGTGAAGTGATGGTCGCTTTTGACCTATTGACATTTAAAAGCTGCAAGCCGTCGGAGTACCTGTGACCGATCAAGTAAATTAGCTTAACTTACTTGATCTGTCGAACAAATTATAAGAATGAAAATCCATATGAAACAATGACTTAAAAATAAAGATAAAGTTAATTTACTCAATATTGGAACTTTTATCAGGTCTCTTATTGATGATCAATTATTTTTTTATATATTTGGCTCTACTCTGATTTGCAAGGTGTCATGTCATTGTCGAGATGAACAGGAAACTCAACAACACTTTTTTTTTAAATAATAATTGTGACTTATATATGTACACTCTGTCAGATATAGACTAAATGTACTTACAGGATTCTTGTAATTTAAATATTCATTGAGTTAATAATAGAAGGCAAAGATGTAACACATCACCAGCTGACCAAGTTAAGGCTTCCTAAGGAGCCCTCGAGCTTCTCCGCCTTAAAAAGGTCTTAGACAAAGTGCCCTCTAATCTAATCTGCAAATATCTCTCGGACAACAGTGTAAGCGATATAAAAAATTATTAAAAGATTATATTTATGTGATATATATTTATTTTGAAAATAATCAGCAATGCTGTATTGTTTTTCGAATTCCAGGGCAAGCACCGCAGGAAGGAAGGCGTCACGTCTCCAGCACCTGGATCCAAGCAGGACGCTGCCAACCAGACCAATAAGACGCAGCACCAAATTTTTAAGCGCAAAACCTGATTTTAAAATATATTCAAATCTATGCAGTATCAACGGGACGCTGAATGTAGATGTTCACGTTAGTTGGTTAATAAATTCGTCATATTTTTCTTTTTTAATTGATTTTAGCCAAAACTTTTTTAATAACATCTTCATAACTTATTCAGTCTAAACCAAACACCTGATATAGATTTTCGCTCTAATTTTTAATAATGCCTCATTTTTCTGTTTAATTTGATTTCAGAAACAAAACCTGCTTTTAAAAAATATTCAAATCTATGCATTGTCAATGGGACGCTGAATGTAGATGTTCACGCTAGTCGGTTAATAAATTCGTCATATTTTTCTTCTTTAATTGATTCTAGCCAAAACTCTTTTAATAACATCATCATAACTTATTCAGTCTAAACCAAACATCTGATATAGATTTTCGCTCTAATTTTTAATAATGCCTCATTTTTCTGTTTAATTTGATTTCAGAAACAAAACCTGATTTTTTTTAGATTTAATAAATTCAAATCTATGCACAGAGTGCACCACGAGATTATCTGCCATAGCACTCCAGACTGTTTGCACTTATTCAACAAACTTGGGCTGATGAGCTTGTTCCACAAAACTGGAAGGATGCTAATATTGTTAAACTATATAAAGGCAAAGGAGACCTCTCAGATTGCAGCTCATTTTAAGGAATTGCCCTGCTTTCAGTAGCTGGCAAGATCCTGGCGCATACCATCAACAAGCGCCTATATACGTTAGCTGAAAGCTTCCTTCCCGATAACCAGTGTGGTCTCAGACCGAATCGAGGGACGGTTGATGCCATCTTTGTTGTCAAACAATTACAAGAAGAAAGCCTCGAGCAACACTGTGACCTCTACATGTGTTTTGTGGACCCGGAAAAGGCCTTTGATCGCGTACCAAGATCTGCCTTTTGGACAGTATTCGATCTAAGACTCGCAGTGTAAAACTTGCAGTGTAAAGATAGCAGTATAAACTTTGCAGTATAAGACTCGCACCTGTGAATAAATGTCACAGTTATGATATACTATATAAATATATGTACATTTTGCTCCGCTGACACTAAACCCGGAGATGGCTTGCGATGAAGTAAGGGCAGAAACCGAAAGCAGTTGATGTGATTGTTTACTGTCAGAACGGAGTTACAAAATGTAAAGCATGTAAAATAAAAATAGAATAGATAAATAAATAAACAATTGGAAAGTAATAATGAATACATAATACAGAACTATGGACACAGACAAAATGTTGAGCTCTAACTTATAGATGAACGCTACTTAATAATGATGTCTTTATAATATTTGTTCAACACTTACCCCTTTGGGGTGCGAGGCGATGTAAAGGTTGTGGCGTGAACTAAATGATGCCCAGAGAATGAATAGGACCAAGGCGTGAATTTATAACGTAAATTCTAATTGGCCCCGGCGCGTGTGAAGACACATAGCTGGTGAACGCAACCGACACAAAGAGTGTGCATCGGTGCGTGAGACGACACCTAGCTAGTGAACGCGACCGAGGCCTGGATCCTTCTCCCGAGCACTGGTGTAAACTCTGTGTGCTGGTACGCGGGCGCATTGGAATTTTTGTTATAAAAACAAAGATCTGTTAAACCAATAGCATGCTCCCACGACCCCACGCCACTTGAGACGTACCGTTACCCGCTAAGGTTTGAACAATTTTCAACATTCATTTCCAGTTTATTTGCCTCGAAAGTGTATCTCTAATGCATATATACAAATAATAATAGTTTGGCGTGATTTTCAAGCTTTCAGTTAACTTTCTCATGTATGTATGTTAACTGACGTTCGTTTTCAATTTATTTTCCCTGCAAACTTTATTTTCACTACATATATACAAATAAATATAATTCTGCGTGGTTGTCAAGATTTTGAAATGACTTTCTTATTTATATTTGTTAAACAGGCGTTCATTTTTAGTATATTTTGCTTACAAATTTAATTTTCTCTACATATGTTCAACAAATGTAGTTCTGAGTGGTTCTCAAGATTTTAAAATAACTTTGTTGTGTATATTTGTTAAACTGACGTTCATTGTCAGTTTATTTTGCCTACGAATTTTATTTTCACATCATATATACAAATTAATATAGTTTTGAGCGGTTGTCAAGCTTTTAATTACCTTTCTTATATTTGTTTGTTAATCTGACGTTTATTTTCAATTTTATTCAAACTACATATATACAATTAAATATATTTTTGAGTTCTTGTCAAGCTTTCAGTTAACTCCCTTATACATGTATGTTAAACCGTCGTTATGTAAATAACATATGATTTTACCTGTAAAGTTCATTTTCACTACATATATGCAAATAAAAACTTCACCAGAGAGCTGAAAGTTATCACAAAGTTTTCATAGGTACAGAGAGTTCGGTAATCGAACCCGCGACCTGCGATCGCAAGTCTCACTCCTACTCGGCAAGGCTACAACTGCTCATTGGTCTTTTATGTCGATTGCTATATAATTATATAAGATATAAAGTTTGGATTGGTTTTCAACCTTTTAAAATGTAGACGAACAGAACTTAAAAATACCATACCTTCCTTTAAACATTTTCTTGTCGATGCAATCTATAAGTTGGGGAGCTTTCAGTACTTTATTAGAATCCAACTGTACATATAGGTTTGGTTGACTTAATAAAATCTTCAACACAGTACCAGAATAACATTTACCAATACAGATCACAATGTAGAATATAGGTGAGAATGTATTGTATATTCCTAGACTCCCTTTACAGTTAGGAAACCATCTGAATTACATTAAAACTAACTTCTTAACAAAAACACTACATTACTAAGCACGGCTTATTTCGTAAGTTGATTAGGTTGAATTAATACTTTGTAATGGAAACAACTTAGCTGCCGGCGCCAAATGCTTGCCGACCAAATTTTATGATCCAGTACGGCGCCGACATCGTACGAAGTAACATGATAGCATGTCTGCACTGCGTATTTTTTTATTTTAATGACCTTATATATGTAAATATTACGTAAATTATAACATTTGAATTCTTTTTAAGCAAATAAACAAAAAAAAAAGAAAGTTGGCTTTTGCAGTGTCACTAGCAGTGCAGTTATTAAATACTATTGGACCATTATTTTAAATAATGTGTAAATTATTAATATTTGTTACTTTATGTGCAGCTCGTCAAAAATAATAAATTTAAATCGGTTTGTTGAATAAAAAGGTTGATCACCTCTGGTTTAGAACGTTAACATAAAACCATTAAAAATTTATATAAATATTTAAAGAGCTTTCAAAGCGATTCGAAGTGGTGTCCATGGGCTGCGTTCTTTAAACGTCGAGATTAGTATTTTGGGGACTCTAAATTATCATGACGTTTAGAGCAAACCTTTCTAACTAAAATTGACCATAAATCATAATCGCTGAAGCTGCATGATGTCCACGTTGTACACTGCTGATTAACTGTGGGAAACTCTAAAGAGATTTCAGCATAAATACGATTATTTTGTCTGTTAAAATATTGCTGAATTGTAAAATTTACTCATCAGTCAGTTTGGTGTGGTTGTTCTCCTGCCTGGAGGAAGGTGAGGAGGCTGCACGACTTGCCAACACGGATGCCGATCTGGTCATTTACACCGACGGCAGCCGCATAGAGGATAAGGTGGGCGGGGCGTTCTGCGTTATGCGGAACGCCGCACAGCTGCACAGCAAGAAGCTCAAATTGGGCAGCTTCTGCACTGTATAACCAGGTAGAGCTGCTGGCATTAGCGGAAGCGACAGGGTACGCGGCCGGCGGGTCGGCGCAGTCATGCACCATACTAAGCGACTCGCGGTCCACTCTCTAAACGGTCGCATAATCTGACACCCTCCATCCCTTAGCGTTAAGGGTAAAAGAGAATTTCATGAAAGCGAGAGAAAGTGGGAAGGATCTTTACTGTGTAAAAGCGCACGCGGGGACGGAGGGGAATGAGAGGGCGGATCGACTGTCCAAAGACGCGGCCCTGAAGTGCAAAAGAAGACCAGAATGTTTTATCTCATTCGTCAAGCGACGGCTTCGGCTGGGAACACTTGACAAATGGAAAAGGAGGTATATGGAAAGTACGACGGCGCGTACTCCGCAGTGTCGAGGTGGACGCGGTCTTGGTCCAGCTCTTCACGGGGCACGAGGGGTTCTCCGAGTACCTCCACCGATTTAAGCTCAAGGACCCCTCGTGCTTCTGTGAACCGGATTGTCCCACGTTCGGAGGACTCCGAGTCGGCTCCGAATGCCGGTTAGGCACTAAGATCTGCGAGGACGCTATAGCCTCGCTTATCGAGAATGATGAGATGCGACCAGAATTTCTTAGGCTATGTATAAAAAATTGTGATTAGAGTCAATAATCTAAGAAAAATGTAAAAAATATAAAAATAAAAAATTGTAAAAAACCGAGAAACGTTGTGTGAGTGAAGATGAAAGGCATCGGAAAATAGGGAAAATGGAATAAAAGGGCAAAACAGATGAAATGTAGAATGTAAGGAAAGAATGAAAGATCTTGCGATGCATAAAAGAAGAGCGCAAAAATAAAAATATAAGTGATAAAATGATTAAAAAGAAATAAAAGTCTTTAACCCTTAAATAAGTTAGGGGTACGAGAGGCCTCTAATAGCGGGGGCCGTAAAAAAGAAGACGGGATTGGGTAGCAATCACCGGGGGTTCGGCAGCAGGCAGAGATAGAGGACGCCCGAGATCGTCTCCTATTCCCAGCCTTAAAAAGGCCAACAATGGACTCGCGCCTCCCGGTCGGTAGGAGAGTCGAAAGACCTCAGCCAGAGCCCGTTAAAAGGGTATAGCCCACCGTTGTCGTACGCCTGACCAGAGGCCAACGGTTAGACTTGAGGGACACGTGTGCCCCCATCAGGGCTATTCGAGCATTTCAGCTCAAAACTAGCACAGGTTATGTTTCGCCGTGAAGCTAAGCGTTAGCGCATGCCGGACGAATCCGTCAAACCCGCCCACAAGCCTGACTAGCGCCGTAGGACAGCCAAGAAATTCAAACCAAACTAACTTTTAATTTAAGGAACTTTACTTATCTTAAAACAAGTGTTGGTTTCCAAGATATTTTCCGAAAGTTTTTTTTTGTTGATCAGTGTATTTGGTAACGGCACTTCTTAACAATCCTTTAGATCCTGATTAGTTAATACCGATCGAAGTTTTGATTTCACGAATTTTAAAGTGAAATAGAAAGATTCACGTACGTAAGTTGTTCCAAATATTGAAATAATACGGAAAGCTGGCCCTTTTTAATTCGGGATATTTCGCCTCTGGTACGAGATTCTAAAATTCAATGATTGATACAGATTTGTATGTAAGAAAAGTATCAATATTTAGCTACTTCCGCACATGCTGTGGTAGTCGTGCAATGAAATGCACCGCCCGCCAGCCCGCTGATAAATGCGTATGCGGCAAACAATGCGAATTACACAACTGCCGCCGTCAAATCACTCAACACGTGTTTCACCCCTCTACGGCGCATCTTCAGAATTTATGTTACACCGATTAGTGCCAAACACAGAGTGAGCTCAGTCCGTCGCCGCTTGTTATTTACATGCCACCTGCTCCCCCACTACCACTCAAAGTCACGTGACTGATCACGTGGGCTATTTTTATTATACCCTCTCTTACGCGTAAGTTACATTTGCGATTTCACGTAATAGACGAGTACCCCGACCGAGTCCCCCGGCAAACTTGTAATAATGGAGAGGAGGAAACATTGACTTGCTCGTTAAATATAGTTCCAATACCCTCGTGTCTTATTATTTCTAACCGTTCCAACACGTCCATCCGCAATCCCTTGCTACAGGTATGCAGCACGTCATAGGAATGACCGTGCGGTAAACTATGTCCTGACTCTAATAAATGTTTAGAGAAATGAGATCTTTCAGGGCGATCATTCCTATACGCGGAAATATGCTCCTTATAACAAATGTTAAAATTTCGATCAGTTTGACCCACGTATACACAATCACACCCACCACACTTCAACCTATAGATACCAGACTAGCTGCCAACCTCTGTTTTTTCCTTGCCGTTGCAAACCGCACGTTCTGAATGCCACATAAACGCCGTTATTTCTTATTATTTTAGATAATTTTTCAGATATTGGTCCTAAATATAATATACTAGATCTGTAGTTATGGACACCGCGTTCAGGTGTCGCTGGGTATAAAAGACCCCTCTCATGTTGGTTTACCTTCTTCTTAATTAGACCATCCACCATTAGCCGTTCGTAGCCATTTGCAACCGCAATTGAATAAATGGTATTAATTTCTTTGTTATAAGCTTTTACATTGAATGGTATGTCATTAATCTATTTATATACGAATTAAAGGCCGCAAGTTTATGCTGCCAAGGGTGATGGGAAGAGGATGGAATCACCAGATCCGTATTAGTCGGTTTTCTATATACCTCAAAAACATGCTGACCATGTTTCCTAGTGATCGTGATATCAAGAAAGTTAATTGAATTGTTATTTTCAAGTTCCAATTTAAACTTAATTTTTGGATGAAATGTATTTAAATTACTTACAAAAATGTCCGATTCTTGCCTTATACCTGTCCAGCATATAAGAATATCATCCACATACCTATAATTGTAAAGGATGTTAGTTACTATTACCCACAATATACCTATTCTCATAGTTGTCCATGAAGATCTCCGCCATCAAAGGAGATAACGGAGATCCCATAGCCAAATTTGAGATAAAAAAGGGTTTCTTTGATTCCCGGCAGGTGGTAGGGGACCGAGACCTGGAGGTACCGGTCAGCTACCTGAGACTACCACACCCGTCTGGTCAAGTTGGTGTGGAGTTCTCCTGTCTGGGGGAAAGTGCGGAGGAAGTCCGACTTGCCACCGCGGCTGCCGATCTGGTAATTTATACCGACGGCAGCCGCATAGAGGACAAGGTGGTTGCGGCGTTCTGCGTCATGCGGGACGCCGCAGAGTTGCATACAAAGAAACTCAAGTTGGGCAACTTCTGCACTGTAAACCAGGCGGAGCTGCTAGCTCTAGCGGAAGCATCAGGGTACGCGGCCAGCGGGTCCACGCAGGCATGCGTCATAATGAGCGACTCGCAGTCCGCCCTCGAAACTGTCGCAAGATCGGACACCCTCCATCCCTTAGCGGTAAGAGTAAAAGAGAATTGTATGAAAGCAAGAGAAAATGGCAAGAGCGCTAGTTTCTATTGGGTGAAAGCGCACGCGGGGACGGAGGGAGAGGGCGGACCAACTGGCCAAGGACGCGGCCCTAAAGAGTAAAAGACGACCAGAATATGAGGAATGCCCTATCTTATATGTCAAGCGACAGCTTAGGCTGGGAACGCTTGACGTATGGAATAGCAGGTACATGAATGGAACGACGGCATCGACAACGCGGAAGTTCTTCCCGGACGCCGTCGCGGCCTACCGCACGCTCCGTAGCATGGAGGTGGACGCGGTCTTGGTTCAGCTTTTCACGGGGCATGGAGGGTTCTCTGAGTACCTTCATAGGTTTAAGCTCAGGGAGGACCCCTCGTGCTTCTGTGAACCGGGCGTGGACCAGACCGTGATCCACCTGGTAGCAGAATGTCCCGCATACAAATACAAAGTTCAGTCTTCCGCCCAAAAAGATGGCGAAATCAATAAGGAATATTGAAAAATATTTAAAAGTAGTTCTACAGCAAAGAGTCTTTCGGATCTGGTTTCATTTAAAAGTAAGCCTAATTTAAGATTTTATTTTGTTGAGATGAGGACAAGAGTTATTCTTATACATTATTGGAATACACATTACAAAGCAGCCATCGAAATTATCTCTTACCTAAATAATACCAAGATGTTTAAAATTTCACTACTTTATTCAATTTTGAAGGTTTCATTGACATATTATAAGATAATCTACAGTTAAAGTAGAGGATTGCATGAAGTTAAGTAAAACAATCAGCTTCTTAAACAGTTTCAAATCAAATGAATGGTAAAATGTGTCATGTTGGTTTGCTTTTGCCTAGTTTCATAAGTTTTCGTTAAACAGAGTATGAAATTAAAATAGCATGTTGTTCCGTGATGATATAGCTTTATAATAGAACTTAATATACTATTATTTCTTGAAGATTTAAAACTTTTAGAATTTGAACTTGAAGACTGTAAATTTTCTTAATGACATGAATGAATTTAAAAATCCTTAATTAATGTTTCAGGTTTTCATACGCACATGCAACCTGTCGTATTGCTTGAACGTCTTTCAAATGCGGAAGCTTTAGCACCAAAATTTAGCAAGACAAAAATTACACAAAAAATTAGTTCAAAAATCCAACATAAAATCTGCCTGAGATCAGATACAGAAACTAGTGGAAAAAAATGTAGTCCCCAATTACATGCCATTAAAAGAAGCACAAGTAGGAGAAAGATGGTCAAAAATAATAAACCAAATAAAGGTTCGAAGTATGAACGACCTATAATGTATTTAAAAAATGCTAATTACTAGTATGGCGGACAGTCCCACTACGTCGGACCCGGACTACCCTAGCGCCTCAACGATGTGACGTAAGCCAGCGACCCGGATCCCCGGTCGCTCGGCGCGCGCGTCTCACTCACTCGATCCGGCCGCAAATCAACGCACATGCAAGCCCGCCGTAATAAACTCTCGCTCCGACGCGCCTACCTTTGTACAATGGTTGTGTGAACAATAAATTAGGATTTTCTCAATTGCATCCGTTTATTACATTTCACCACCACACTAGCATGATGCTAGCATGTTCATGAATGAGGAGTCAAAAATAAGCTGAGGTTTGCACCACACAAAACAGTGTGGATTGCATGTAAATGTGATGAATAAATCTGCTGCACCATAATGACGAACATACGACATTGCCATGTCTTAAGCATATTCGTGCATGTGTCGAGGACTTCCAATGTATGTTGCTGGAAAAATAGTCATCCGGCCAACATTCTGTGCATTTCCATCAGTATTAATCGCATCTCGAAGGTGAATATACTCTTCAGATCTGAGTTTGGTCTGATTCAACCTGATGAATGTTAATCTCTCCGTTTCAATTTTAACATACACGTCAACAACATATTTGTGATATTGTCGCTGACATTTCAATATGAGATTGATTCATTTTCCCGAATCATTAGGCGGTATGGATAATGTTCATTGAATTGACTTTTTTGTTGATTTCAGAACCTGTAAATAGATTTTGTTTTAATAACATTGAAATATAAAATTAAAATACATAACATAGTGACTGAGTTATTATTTCCATACCCAAAATAATATTTTAATTACCTGTAATGGGATTTATCATTTTTACCGAGAGATCATAGCCATCTTCACCTTGCCAAAATGTAATGGGATATTGTTGTGCATCATATGAGCGATGTGTTTCCTTTATACATTGTAATTGATCATTCCTACAATGTAAAACAATATCACGGGATTCCAAGTTTTCTCCAACTACAACGATAGCAACTTCATCGATAGTTGGTGCATTTAAATGTCTTGCATGTTGACCCGCAGGTGTTTTATCATCTTTTGTGACAATTTTGTGATTATCAGATGGCATCGGATCCATTGCAGTTTTAAACAATATAATCAATTGATTGTGTTCATGAAATAAAGTTTGTAATTGTTCTACAATAGACCTCTTTACTAAATTGTTGAACGCAGATTAATTTCTTGTGGTGAATTGGCCATAAAAAAAATTTGCAGGAATTTGTAGTCGCTATCTGACACTGGTAGTAGTGAACCTGCTCTGTGATATGTATTATTTGGCCTTGTATCTGTAAATAAAAAAAAATATTATGTTTGTACCAAACACCATAAAATAAAATTAAATAAATAAGCAATGTGGGGTATAGATTTATGGATTATCAGTGATTAAACTTAAATAATATTTGTTCCTAAAAATGATATCTGTCTCCTAATCACTAAACAATATTTCATATCCTTAGATACCTCAATATGTAATATTTAGTTGTAACTAATATCTATCATCAAATAATTATATTGGGTTTCAAAATAATGAAAGTGTCACTAAAACTGAAACGCCAAATAATATGAAGACTAAGTGATGAGACATCTTAACTTGTTTGACAGAAAATATTGTTCACTAAAATAATTATGATCAACTGCTATAATACGTACCCTCGGCCTGAGGGTGGGTAGAGCCAAATTCTCTACTCGTCACTTGGGTAATACCTGTCCGGCGCGCACCACTGACTCCAGTAGGCCGGAGTGAAATTGGTGGCCGAGTTCGGATAGGGACCTAGTGCCGCGGGATATAGCGCGGCCCCTTCCCCACGGTTACGGGTGAAGACCTTAACGGCTGCAAAGGCGGAGATGGAGTCCATTGGTACGGTAGAGCAGGCGGAAGAGGCAAATACCCCAGTCGCAAGCTGCCCTCACATATTGGGGTCACAGGTTACTCTGGAGCTACGCTGCCAGGTGGGGTGGTGTAGTAGGGTTGGTGATGAAGACCGCGGTCGGCAGAAGCACCCTTAGCTCTCCAAGAGAGTTACTACCTTAGCGTCAGGCGGCAGCCGGCTGTAAAAACCCAATTGCCAAAACAAATTCTCCTTATCATGAAAGTTACAAGAAATAATAGACGAGATCATACTAGGGCGTACCCCACAAGCGACGCAAATACTTTAGAGGCGAATAAAAGGGCGACAAAAGAAGACAACACTAGGGCGTCCCCCGCAAGCGACGTAATTGACACTCTGAGATTCGCTACGTGGAACTTAGGTTTCCTTAACGGTCGCACCAGCGAACTAAGTGAAGTCCTCAAACGAAGATACATTGATGCGTGTTGCTTACAGGAAACCAAGTGGAAGGGTTCCAAGCCTCGTGATATTGGACTAGGATTTAAACTAATATATAATGGAACATTAACACACCGAAATGGTGTGGCCGTAGCTCTAAACTCTTGTCTGAAAGATCAGCATTCATTAGCATCAGCAGAATCATTAGCATAAATAGGAAGTCTGACCGGCTCCTAGCCATAAAACTAGCGCTTGACAATCAGCCACCACTAAACATCATATCAGCATACGCTCCTCAAGTTGGATGCTCTAAGGAGGAAAAACAAGATTTCTATAGGAGTTAATGAATTAAAACTAATCGGCGGTGACCTTAATGGGCACGTTGGCCATAAAACTCCAAATGGCAGTGAACACCATGGCGGTTTTGGCTATGGCAAGCTAAATCAAGAAGGACATAGTATTTTAGATTTTTCAAGTAGACACAATTTAATGATCATTAACACATGCTTTGAGAAAAAGGAAGAGCACCTTATAACTTACAAAAGTGGAGGTAAGAAGACGCAGGTTGATTACATACTGGGAGAGAAAAGCTTAATATCTAGATTCAAGGACTGTAAGGTTATCCCAGGGGAAGCATTAACAAGTCAACATCGAATACTTGTTACGAAGTTCAAATTGCGGAAACCACTGAGAAATGTCAAAGATATAAAGTGTTAGCGTCTTATTAAAAGATGTTTGTAACACTTTATCAATTTATTTAACACACGAACAAATTTTTATTAGCGCTTGAGGGCGAGCAAAAAGGACGTGCATTCGTCGTGGGACTCTGGGACGCACTGTGCTCCGCGACCGAGTGAAAGCGGGCAATAGAACAAAGGCGCAAAAGAAACAAAAGGTCTGCGCCCGCGTCACCGGTGCGTGCATGTGCCCGCTGCACTAATTCGGCACACTAAGTTCGCCCGTCGGCTACGCTCGCCCACAAAATCTTACACCTATTATTCATTCAGATATCACATCAGTGTATATACGACTCCCACAGATAAAACACCAAAAATCAAATGGGCTAAACTGAACGGACCAGAAGGAAGCCGCTTATTAGAAAGTATTACAAACCATTTAAAATCTAACTTGGACAACGAGTACCAAAACGTAAATGAAATGTGGTCCAAATTCGAAGATCTAACGGTCCCGGCAGCAAAAACTATACTAGGAGAGTCAAAAGGCATAATTCCAAATAAAGACCCTAGTTGGTGGAACGATACCGTGAAAGCAGCAGTGCGGAACAAAAAAGAGCATTTCAAGGCTTGGCAAGATTCGGAAAGCGACGAGGACCTAAAGGCATATAAAATAACCAAAGCCCACACCAAAATTATCGTTGCCCAAGAAAGACAGAAAGCTAGAGATAATTTCTATAGACAGTTAGAGGAAAACACAGACGATAATGATATATACGAAATTGCTAAGCAGCGCCAGCGCATACATTGGACATAAACATTAAATATATCAGAGATGTTAATGGTAAACTCTTGACCTCAAATAATGACATCAACAAAAGATGGAAAGATTACTACGTCGAATTATCCAACGAAAAATTTCCAAGCGAAAAATTCCCCTTCATACGTGTGACCTCAGGGCCCATCGAAGCCATAACAGAATCCGAAGTTAAAGTAGCGATACTAAAGATGAAGAACAAGAAGGCTACAGGGCCAGATCAGATACCTGCGGAGATATGGAAGCGTGGAGGAATGGTAGCTATAAGGTGGCTTACGAAACTCCTAAATCTTGTCCTCACGTCCGGTACAATGCCAGACTCCTGGCGAAAGAGCTACTTAATACCATTTTACAAGCATAAAGGAGACGTTTCGCTTTGTGGAAATTACAGGGGGATAAAATTAACATCACACACTCTTAAACTCTTCGAAAGAATTATTAATAATAGACTGCGGCTGCTTACAACCGTCACGGAAAACCAATTCGGCTTCACTGCTGGTAAATCAACGTCGGACGCAATTCAAGCCATGAGAATTATTATGGAGAAACATAGATGCAATAAAGAAGATTTACATATTGTCTTCATTGACCTGGAAAAAGCTTTCGATAGAGTGGCAAGACAACTTGTATGGCAAGCTCTCAGGTCTCAAGGCCTCCCCGAAAAGTATGTCTCCATAGTAAAAGACATGTACTACAACTGCGCGACCCAGGTGAGAAGCCCGGCAGGACTCAGTGACCTGTTCGAAGTAACAGTTGGCGTTCATCAGGGATCCGCACTTAGTCCATTATTATTATTTAACTGCGTCATGCATTACCTCACAAAGGATATACAGAATGCCTTACCATGGTGCCTTCTATATGCAGATGATATTGTTCATGCAAACAAATCAGCAGATGATTTTCAGAGAGACCTGAACCTATGGATTAGAGAACTAGAATCCAACGGCCTCCGCATAAGTAGATCCAAAACGAAACACATGCACTGTGCATTTGCACCAACACCAACACAAGGCCATAGCAATCTGAACATCAGTGGCATTCCAATACCATCCGTCACTAAGTTCAGGTACCTAGGGTCGACCTTAAGTACCGATGCAGACTCAACCGCTGATGTCAAGAACAGGGTACAAACTGCATGGATGAAGTGGAGGGAAGTGTCAGGCGTTCTATGTGATAACCGTATGCCCATTAAGACCAAGGGTAAAGTCTACAAAGCAGTTGTCAGACCAGCCATGCTCTACGGCTCGGAATGCTGGACTGTAAGTCAGAGACACGAGCAAACACTTCATGTCAATGAGATGAAGAGGCTTAGATGGTCGGGTGGCGTCACTAGAATGGACAAAATACGGAACGAATATATCAGAGGTTCGTTTAAGGTAGCTCCGATCCCCAGCAAATTACAGGAAAAAAGATCACGATGGTATGGCCACATTCAACGAAAACCAGATGACCACGTAGTAAAAACTGCCTTAAGCCTCCCAGAATTCCCAAGAGGGAGAGGGCGTCCAAAAGCTACGTGGTGGTCTAATATCAGAAAGGAACTGGAAACCCTTCAACTTGATGCAGGGACAACCCAGGATAGAGTGGCCTGGCGCAAATTGATAAGGAGACCCGACCCCAAATAAAGGGAAAAGGGAAGGAAGAAGAAGAACTGCTATAATACATACCTTAAAAGTTGACATAAAATTTTCTCGAACTACATTTGTTGCCCCAAATGAAGTCATTTGAAAGCAATTGTAATATTCTTGGATATTTGTCAAAAAGTGTATGAGCAAACCGAGTTCATAGAACCAATAACAACACATTGGTAGTTACTGTAGTCAACTGACACATCGTAACTAAATACAGCTCGATTCAAACTTGCGCGATTATTAGTTGAATGTCGCGTTCGCGCTTCACGCGTTTGTGATAACCGAATTTTTTCACGTTTATTTCGGTCGTTACGTTCTTGTGCACTAAGACAAGATAGGTAATTAGCTTGGTTTGTAGCATTTCGGGTTTTTTCTACCTAAATTTCTTCGTCTTATAGGAGGCATATCAATAATATCATTGGTAACTAAACACTGCCCAAAACACGAAAACAAACTCAGTGGTTAACAGAAAATCCAGTATAAACTACAATTGACATTGACAATTTTATATGACTTGGAGTCAAATCCATCAAGCCGTACCCACAACGTTTTATGTACGTACAATAGGGATATTAATTAATTAAATTAAAACAAAACAAAAGTAATATTATCGCGAAGCCAACCAAATTGAAAATCAGTACTATCATTAGTACTGATTTTCAATTTGTGTACATTTTGTGACTATTCAATTTGGTCGGGTCCGCGACGTCACTTTTGTTGAGTTTCAGAACGCGGCATTAAATCCTCCAACGATGTATTCTGTGTTCCAACGCACACACGCACATTGTTTTGATAGATATGATTGAATTCGAACTTCGTGAAGCTATAATAAAGTGCAAATTGACTCGATAGGAACACACCTACATTGCTTAGACAACATTGAACTTTATTTCATAACAATAAACCTCAAATTGACGACTCTACGTTATAGTTATAAAACGTTTGTATGGAAAAAAGGAAAGGGCTGTTTTTAGGGTTTCTGCGGCAATTATTCGAATTTTTCTCGCTGTGAAATCCATCCTTGAACTTCAACGAACATTTAAAAAAAAGAATTGGCCAAATTGGTCCAGGCGTTGTTGAGTTATGCGCTTACCAACGCATTTTGCGATTTATTTTTATATTATAGAGAAATAGATATGTAATATACATTCCATAAATCGAATCCAGCAATGAAGTGTTGATAGTCTTGTTTAGCTTGAACCTATTGTAGATTATTCATTTCTTTAGGCTTTGATAAACAAATGGAGCACGTTGAAGAAGAAGGAGTCTCTGTCAATACTTGCGTTACTTTCCCGTCAATCATAGTCAAAAACATGTTGTATCTTACAGAAACTGTCGTATGTTCAGAAATTATTACTTGAGTAGGTTCAACCTACTCAAGTAAAGAAATTTCATTTTCGATTCCTGAAATAACCTTTCTGATTTTTTCCGGAGTTTCTTTAGTAAATTCTATTGATATAGGACGGCAATACCTATTATATATTAATAAAAATAATTACAGAAAAATACATAGCCTATATAAAAAAACTACATAGTCTTACCTCTGTATACCATAGATTATATATATCGTACGACATATCAGACGAAAATGAATTATGAGATGATATTAACCTCGATGCATCATAGTGCGCTAAGGCTTTTTCTAGAGTGGAGACCACGAACCAACAAGCGTATGGAAGGATGTGCACCCACTAGGTGGACACACAACAGGTTTAGTAAGATCCTTGGAAGATGCTGACAAGCTACTTCCAACCAGTCCAGTTGGAAATCTATGTCAGTGGCATACATTAAGCAATGGATGTCTTACAGCTATGATTGTGATGATTGAACCACATATTGCCTCAAAATCTCCGTTGCAGGTCTCTGGTGATCTGGGTAACCAAGTATACAAAGTGCGACGATACTTGAATCTACCATTAGTTTATGGGTTTATGTTACATTACGTTAGCTTCAACTTAAGAAGTACTTCAGAAGGTTCCTACACTGTTGATGTCCTTTCGTAATTTCATTGTACCTGTAACGTATCCGACGCATTAGTGAAAATCATCGACCTTACCCGACCGAAAATGTCGTCGACCGCAAAGGATTAATATCGCAAAAACATTTGCCATCGATTGCCGCGAAAATGAGTACACACTACAACTTTTCATATAACGATGAACTAAAATTAACGCAGATTTTTTAAAATTGTAACCGTATTTTTGGCAGACTCCGTATGTATAATTTAATATTCATGGTCATTTTGTTAACATAAATAAAAAGCCAATTCATTTGCTTTGTGACAAAAATTAAATACATCTTCCTTTTTGAATTATTTAATAGGGTTCCACTTTCAAAAATGCTATACTGCGAAAGCGCCATCTGTTATTGACTCGTCTCGTAACAGGTCGTACAGATGTTTTCGTTACACTTTTTAGCGACATCTAGGATATTTTGAAAAAATAGTTGCATTCTTAATCTGCGTACGGAAGGAACGTCGTCTATTACACAAGTCTCTATTATTATTATACATTGTATTAGTTATGCAATATACGATAATTTTATTCATTATTAATATTGTATATAAAATGTATATAAAATTAACAGCGGTTTATTACTGCAAGAAAAATAAGAAAATATATCTGTGAATTGATTGTTTTTATTACATTTCCATACAAATTTTATAAGTCCATATTACATTTGAATGTCTAGAAACTTTAACATTACATTTATAAAGAATAATTACAAAAGTTGAAGTTTTTTATGAGTACACTTCTACCCGGAACGTTCGTAAAACATTTGTTATTGTCGAAAGTTGGAATCCCAAGAAATAACCCAGGTTTTTTGTTTATATTTCACTAAGCTGTAAAATGGAAAGGACGATAGTTCATTTACTTAAATACATTATGACGATTCCTGTGAGGTGGTACACGACAAAAACTAGAGAAAACAATGAATGGAGAAAAGAATGCATCACGTTACCTTTATCTCGCTCTGTAGCTTATTAAAAGATACATTTCTTTGAAATAATAATGACGCTTACTAGCTCACTCTTGCTTCCCGTAAACACTAGTAGTAAAATGCATAAAAAATATTTTCTATGCTCGCTCGGTGGAAACTTGTTTATAAGTACGTATATGTCGAAAAGTTAAAATAGCAGTAACACGAAGTATAACCATAAGAAGTTAGCTTCATTTTCAAGCTGTGTGTTCCTAGTGAAAATAATTACTGTTCCGCGCAAAGGATGATTAGGTCCGATTGTGCTTTCACTTAAATAAATGTAAATCTATCGTTATACAGCATTAAATAAAAAAATAAAAATAAAAAAGCATACATTAGTAAAGTTATTGTATTGATTGTCATTTTTGGTATAAAAATCAAGTATCAGGTGTCTCTCGTTTAATTCTAATTTGTACATGATTAAAAATGTAAAATTACGTATAAGAGATTTTTTTACTTGGCTTAGACAGCTGCCCAAGTAACATTTGCAAAAAAAATTGCGGGTCTAATGAGGCAGGGCGCAGAGGGCGGGAACTTTGCCTAAAACCACTTTTAGCTGTCGAGTACCGTGCGGAGCCTCGGAGCAGAGGTAGTGTGATTGCTCTATAGACGGCAAGTTTTGTGTGGAGCTTTAGGTCGTGAGACTTTCATACTCTTTGGTTCAGTTTATCAAAAGCAGCAGCGGCTTTTGCGATTCGCGCAGATATCTTTGCAGATTCTCCATACTGTCAGCCATAAGGTAAACATCGTCTGCATAAAGAATTTACAGCACAGAGGTCTGATGGACTTTATGTTTTACTCTGAAATGGGTAAGGTCCTGTACACTCTTGTCCGTGCGAACATTTAATGAAACACTATCATTGCAGTTCCTAAGGGCATCCTTCATAACCGCAGCAAAGTATGTAGCAAATAGGGTTGGAGCCATTACACAACCTTATTTCACTCCGCTTGTTACATTAAACTCTTCTGTCAAGTCATTTTCGTGGCATACACGGACCATCATGCCTATCATGAAATTGACGCATTAAATTTACGAACTTCAGAGGACATCCATATTTATCGCATACTGTGCAAAAGGCAGATCTTGGTACGCGATCAAAGGCCTTTTCCGGGTCCACAAAACACATGTAGAGGTCACAGTGTTGCTCGAGGCTTTCTTCTTGTAATTGTTTGACAACAAAGATGGCATCAACCGTCCCTCGATTCGGTCTGAGACCACACTGGGTATCGGGAAGGAAGCTTTCAGCTAACGTATATAGGCGCTTGTTGATGGTATGCGCCAGGATCTTGCCAGCTACGGAAAGCAGGGCAATTCCTTAAAATGAGCTGCAATCTGAGAGGTCTCCTTTGCCTTTGTATAGTTTAACAATATTAGCATCCTTCCAGTTTTGTGGAACAAGCTCATCAGCCCAAGTTTGTTGAATAAGTGCAAACAGTCTGGAGTGCTATGGCAGATAATCTCGTGGTGCACTCTGTGCATAGATTTGAATTTATTAAATCTTAAAAAAATCAGGTTTTGTTTCTGAAATCAAATTAAACAGAAAAATGAGGCATTATTAAAAATTAGAGCGAAAATCTATATCAGGTGTTTGGTTTAGACTGAATAAGTTATGAAGATGTTATTAAAAGAGTTTTGGCTAAAATCAATTAAAAAAGAAAAATATGACGAATTTATTAACCAACTAACGTGAACATCTACATTCAGCGTCCCGTTGATACTGCATAGATTTGAATATATTTTAAAATCGGGTTTTGCGCTTAAAAATTTGGTGCTGCGTCTTATTGGTCTGGTTGGCAGCGTCCTGCTTGGATCCAGGTGCTGGAGACGTGACGCCTTCCTTCCTGCGGTGCTTGCCCTGGAATTCCAAAAACAATACAGCATTGCTGATTATTTTCAAAATAAATATATATCACATAAATATAATCTTTTAATAATTTTTTATATCGCTTACACTGTTGTCCGAGAGATATTTGCAGATTAGATTAGAGGGCACTTTGTCTAAGACCTTTTTTAAGGTGGAGAAGCTCGAGGGCTCCTTAGGAAGCCTTAACTTGGTCAGCTGGTGATGTGTTACATCTTTGCCCTCTATTATTAACTCAATGAATATTTAAATTACAAGAATCCTGTAAGTACATTTAGTCTATATCTGACAGAGTGTACATACATAAGTCACAATTATTATTTAAAAAAAAAGTGTTGTTGAGTTTCCTGTTCATCTCGACAATGACATGACACCTTGCAAATCAGAGTAGAGCCAAATATATAAAAAAATAATTGATCATCAATAAGAGACCTGATAAAAGTTCCAATATTGAGTAAATTAACTTTATCTTTATTTTTAAGTCATTGTTTCACATGGATTTTCATTCTTATAATATGTTCGACAGATCAAGTAAGTTAAGCTAATTTACTTGATCGGTCACAGGTACTCCGACGGCTTGCAGCTTTAAAATGTCAATAGGTCAAAAGCGACCATCACTTCACTGAAAAGAAATGTGGAAAAAAAAAATTAAGAGAAAACATAGGGCCAGCTTACTAGTGGATAATAAAATCTCTGATAGCCTATTAGGAATTTATGATAATAAATGAAACGGATTCGGAGCCTTAGAAGCACGCAGTGTCGTGGGGGGTCGAATCGAAGAAAAATGTCATCGGATACTTTAGCTGTCAGATAGCGTTACATTGTCTTAACTTTGTAATGGGCTCTTAATAAGATAAAAAGAATAGCAATTATCTTGTTTACTTGTAACTGTAATTAAATTTTTCCATTTTGTTATTCATATATGTATATAGAGCGCTTCATACAGCATAATGAACAAAATATTTATTACACGATATAACGTAAGGGCTAGTAAAAAGTATTGGTCCGTCGTTTCCGAATTAAAAAAAATGATACAACGTATTTCAAAGAGGTCACTTTATTTATTGATGACATTTTTATATTTCTAACTGATATAAATAGCGTCAAACTCGGGAAATTTAAAGTAACTGGAAGTTAAAAAAATTATGAAAAAAATCTGACCATCCCGGAAATTTAAGGCGAATCGTCTGACTCGAAGTTCAAAAATAATTACAAGTTAAAAAAAAAAACAAACTGTCAAACGCGGGAAATTCAATGCGACTTGTCCAATGCGCGAAGTATAAAAGTAATATATATCCACATATATATATTTATATATATAAATTAACAAAGTAATAACATGCGAACTTCAAAAGTTAATTGTAAGAAAAAACAGGTAACAACAAATAAAATGGACAACCCACAAGGACATCATGCCCCGTGCGAGTTGTCTTTTCCTGTCATTATTGACTCATGTTTTGCACCTGTTTTACTACACGCGCACTCGCTGATCAACTAATAAAAAACACCGGCTGCCAATCTAAGAACGTTCCACATAACATGCAATAAAATAAGGATATTCGCAATTGCATTCAAATAAATAAACAATAATTTCGCAAATATATGTAGAGGTGTCCGCAAGTGCAGTCAAACAAAATTTCAATGTTTCGTCACCGCGCTGTGACATGACGCTCGTACTGCCGTTGTATTGTGCTGTAATGCCTTAATTAAAGTTCTCATTGTAAAAATTGACGATGCGCAGTTGCGACATACTTGCAAAATAACAAAAACCAAACTCATGTTATTTACTAACTAAAAGTGACAAATTTTTTTGCGAGCTTGGGATTCGCGAAAGCATTTTATTTTCAAACAATTCGTTAATTAGATTGCGAGAAGAGGGGTTTCAATTCACAAGCCGAACTGCTTATTATAACTTGGGCTGAACATAACAAACATCTCTAAAGGCAACAAAATATACCGATTAGTTCCATAATAATGCACAGTTGTATTGGGACATCTTGAATTTATGAGTTTTGAGGAGATTTAATTACTTATTATTTTAAAAAAAGACATATTACTCTTTACTGTACACGTTAGAAAATATATACATTGGCAGTCCTTATCATATGGGGCAAATTTTTTCAGACCATCATAGTATGGAAATAGACAAGTATCTGGTATTTAGGTGCGCACGCACGCACGCACACGCACACGCACACGCACACGCACACGCACACGCACACACACACACACACGTATTATTCTGTTCAACTAATTAAATTCGAAATCAGTCACATGCACTTTCAGCTTCTCCTACGGCTGATAGACACTCCCAGTGCAAGGCATTGTCTTCCCCCCAGTGACCGGTGCAGCGCTGTCCGCTATCAGGTCAATTTCGATTTTAACTTTCTCAAATAGCATACAAGTATTTATTGATCTTCTTTTTGAGTACGTAACAAAGACAATTAATAATAGGACAATTTAAATTGACCACTTATGTACGAAATCCAGTAAGGTTAGCCACAAAGGTTGCTAATATCAAAGTTTTTAATTTTTTTTATATCTAGTTCAACTGCATAATGTTTATGACAGTGATAAGCGACGTGACAAGTGTTACCTGTAGTGGGCTGATGATCTGTGCCCGTGTAAGCTGCTGCGTTCCGAGCACCGGCTGCACCTGGACACACTGCGCTTGAACTGGAACTGTCTGAGCGGTCGCCCCGGCTGATTTCGCCTTGCCTCCGGACACCTTAGCGCCACTAATCATCTGCGGAGCGACAACTATGTTATTAACGACTTTGGATCGTAATAGAAATGGATTTAAATAACACACACGCACACACGCACGCACGATCTTTATCTTGTGTATTTACGTCCATTTCTGTTAAAATGTCAAATAATCACGAATAATATAAAATATAAATAATACCTGGTCTAGCATAAACTTACGTTACAAAAAAAATATCCGATAATAGCTAAAAAACAACTTTATGCTAAAGTTTTTTATGTGATTATGTAGAGTGAAAAGGATATGTTAATATACTAAACTAGTTATTCAATGTGTCCACCCATAGCTTTGACGCACGCTTTTAGACGATAGGGCCATTCGTCGATGGATTTACAAACGGTTTCCATTGGAAACTCGGTCACTGCTGCCTCCAAAGATTTCTTGAACGACTCAATATTTTGGGTGATGATTAGAGCAGGTTTTCAGTTTTGATTGCTTTTAATAAAAAATATTAAAAAGACTACTTCATATTTCAAGCAGTGTAAAGGAAACTACTGATGTTGATCTTCGCTTCAAGATTTTCTAAGAATGTCTCATTTTCTTCTGAAATTGATATTAGAGACGTAACCTAACTTTTAAATTTTAAAATCCATGCCGTATCAATGTAACGCTAGGTGAAGATTTTTCCGCTGGTCGATTAATACATTCGTCTTAGTTTTCATTTTTGATTGCTTTTAATAAAAAATATTAAAAAGACAAATTCTATTTCAACCAGCATAAACGAAACACCTGATGTTGATTTTCGCTTCAAGATTTTCTGAGAAAGTCTCAGTTTTCTTCCAAAATTGATACAAGAGACGTAACCTAACTTTTAAATTTTTAAATCTATGCAGTATTAATGTTACGCTGTGGGGAGATTCTTCCGCTGGTCGATTAATACATTCGTCATAGTTTTTATTTTTGATTGCTTCTAATAAAAAAATATTAAAAAAAAAACTTCAAATTTCATGCAGTATAAACGAAACACCTGATGATGATTTTCGCTCCAAGATTTTCTAAGAAAGTCTTAATTTTCCCCTGAAATTGATATTAGATAGGTAACCTAACTCTTAAATTTTTAAATCTATGCAGTATCAATGTAACGCTAGGTGGAGATTTTTCCGCTGGTCGATTAATACATTCGTCTTAGTTGTTTTTATTTTTTATTGCTTTTAATAAAAAAATATTAAAAAGACAACTTCGAATTTCATGCAGTATATACGAAACACCTGATGTTGTTTTGCACTTCAAGATTTCCTAAGAATGTCTCATTTTTCTTCTGAAATTGATATTAGAGACATAACCTAACTTTTAAATTTTTAAATCTATGCCTAATCAATGTTACGCTAGGTGGAGATTTTTCCGCTGGTCGATTAATACTTTCGTCTTAACTTCGATTTTTGATTGCTTTTAATAAAAAAATATTAAAGAGACAACTTCAAATTGCAAGCAGTATAAACGAAACACCTGATGTTGATTTTCGCTTCAAGATTTTTAATTGTCTAATTTTTCTTATAAAATTGATATTAGAGACGTAACCTAACTTTTTAATTTTTAAATCTATGCCTTACCAATGTAACGCTAGGTGGAGATTTTTCCGCTGGTCGATTAATACATTCGTCTTAGTTGTTTTTATTTTTTATTGCTTTTAATAAAAAAATCCTAAAAAGACAACTTCAGATTTCAAGCAGTATAAACGAAACACCTGATGGTTATTTTCGCTTCAAGATTTTCTAAGAAAGTTTTAATTTTCCCCTGAAATTGATATTAGTGACGTAACCTAACTTTTAAATTTTTAATCTATGCCGTATCAATGTAACGCTAGTTGGAGATTTTTCCGCTGGTCGATTAATACATTCGTCTTAGTTTTCAGTTTTGATTGCTTTTAATAAAAAATATTAAAAAGACAACTTCAAATTTCATGCAATATATACGAAACACCTGATGTTGTTTTGCACTTCAAGATTTTCTAAGAAAGTCTAATTTTTTCCTGAAATTGATATCAGAGACGAAATCTAACTTTTAAATTATTTAATCTATTGCGTATCAATGTAACGCTTGGTGGAGATTTTTCCGCTGGCGGATTAATACATTCGTCTTAATTTCGATTTTTGATTGCTTTTAATAAAAAAAATATTAAAAAGACAAATTCAAATTTCATGCAGTATATACGAAACACCTGATGTTGTTTTGCACTTCAAGATTTTCTAAAAAGTCTAATTTTTTTCTAAAATTGATATCAGAGACGTAATCTAACTTTTAAATTTTTTAATCTATTGCGTATCAATGTAACGCTAGGTGGAGATTTTTCCACTAGTCGATTAATACATTCGTATTAGTTTGCATTTTTGATTGCGTTTAATAAAAAATTATTAAAAAGACAACTTCAAATTTCATGCAGAATATACGAAACACCTGATGTTGATTTTCGCTTCAAGATTTCCTAATTATGTCTAATTTTTCTTATAAAATTGATATTAGAGACGTAACCTAACTTTTTAATTTTTAAATCTATGCCGTACCAATGTAACGCTAGGTGGAGATTTTTCCGCTGGTCGATTAATACATTCGTCTCAGTTGTTTTTATTTTTTATTGCTTTTTAATAAAAAAATCCTAAAAAGACAACTTCAGATTTCAAGCAGTATAAACGAAACACCTGATGGTTATTTTCGCTTCAAGATTTTCTAAGAAAGTTTTAATTTTCCCCTGAAATTGATATTAGAAAGATAACCTAACTCTTAAATTTTTAAATCTATGCAGTATCATTGTAACGCTAGGTGGAGATTTTTCCGCTGGTCGATTAATACATTCGTCTTAGTTGTTTTTATTTTTTATTGCTTTGAATAAAAAAATCCTAAAAAGACTACTTCAGATTTCAAGCAGTATAAACGAAACACCTGATGGATATTTTCGCTTCAAGATTTTCTAAAAAAGTTTTAATTTACTACTGAAATTGATACTAGTGACGTAAACTAACTTTTAAATTTTTAATCTATGCCGTATCAATGTAACGCTAGGTGGAGATTTTTCCGCTGGTCGATTAATACATTCGTCTTAGTTTTTATTTTTGATTGCTTTTAATAAAAAATATTAAAAAGACAACTTCAAACATCGTGCAGTATATACGAAACACCTGATGTTGATTTGCGCTTCAAGATTTTCTAAGAAAGTATCATTTTTCTTCCTAAATTGATATTAGAGACGTAACCTAACTCTTAACTTTTTAAATCTATGCCGTATCAATGTAACGCTAGGTGGAGATTTTTCCGCTGGTCGATTAATACATTCGTCTTAGTTTTTAGTTTTGATTTATTTTAATAAAACAATATTAAAAAGACAACTTCAGATTTCAAGCAGTATAAACGAAACACCTGATGTTGATTTTCGCTTCAAGATTTCCTAATTATGTCTAATTTTTCTTATAAAATTGATATTAGAAACGTAACCTAACTTTTTAATTTTTAAATCTATGCCGTACCAATGTAACGCTAGGTGGAGATTTTTCCGCTGGTCGATTAATACATTCGTCTTAGTTTTCAGTTTTGATTGCTTTTAATAAAAAATATTAAAGAAACAACTTCAAATTTCGTGCAGTGCATACGAAACACCTGATGTTGATTTGCGCTTCAAGATTTCCAAAGAATGTCTCATTTTTCTTCTAAAATTGATATTAGAGACGTAACCTAACTTTTTAATTTTTAAATCTATGCCGTACCAATGTAACGCTGTGGGGAGATTCTTCCGCTGGTCGATTAATACATTCGTCTTAGTTGTTTTTATTTTTTATTGCTTTTAATAAAAAAATCCTAAAAAGACAACTTCATATTTCAAGCAGTATAAACGAAACACCTGATGGATATTTTCGCTTCAAGATTTTCTACGAGTTTTAATTTACTACTGAAATTGATATTAGTGACGTAACCTAACTCTTAAATTTTTAAATCTATGCCGTATCAATGTAACGCTAGTTGGAGATTTTTCCGCTGGTCGATTAATACATTCGTCTTAGTTTTCAGTTTTGATTGCTTTTAATAAAAAATATTAAAGAAACAACTTCAAATTTCGTGCAGTACATACGAAACACCTGATGTTGATTTGCGCTTCAAGATTTTCTAAGAAAGTCTCATTTTATTCTGAAATTGATATTAGAGACGTAACCTACCTTTTAAATTTTTAAATCTATGCAGTGTCAATGTAACGCTACGTGGAGATTTTTCCGCTGGTCAATTAATACATTCGTCTTAGTTTTCAGTTTTGATTTATTTTAATAAAACAATATTAAAAAGACAACTTCAGATTTCAAGCAGTATAAACGAAACACCTGATGTTTTTTAGCGCTTCAAGATTTTTAAAGAAAGTGTTTTTTTCTTCTGAAATTGATATTACAGACGTAACCTAACTTTTAAATTTTTAAATCTATGCAGTATCAATGTAAAGCTAGGTGGAGATTTTTCCGCTGGTGGATTAACACATTCGTCGTAGTTTTTATTTTTGATTGCTTTGAATAAAAATATTTAAAAAGACAACTTCAAACTTCGTGCAGTATATACGAAACACCTGATGTTGATTTGCGCTTCAAGATTTTCTAAGAAAGTCTCATTTTATTCTAAAATTGATCTTAGAGACGTAACCTACCTTTTAAATTTTTAAATCTATGCAGTACCAATGTAACGCTAGGTGGAGATTTTTCCGCTGGTCGATTAATACATTCGTCTTAGTTGTTTTTATTTTTTATTGCTTTTAATAAAAAAATCCTAAAAAGACAACTTCATATTTCAAGCAGTATAAACGAAACACCTGATCGATATTTTCGCTTCAAGATTTTCTAAGAAAGTTTTAATTTACTACTGAAATTGATATTAGTGACGTAACCTAACTCTTAAATTTTTAAATCTATGCCGTATCAATGTAACGCTAGGTGGAGATTTTTCCGCTGGTGGATTAACACATTCGTCTTAGTTTTTATTTTTGATTGCTTTTAATAAAAAATATTAAAAAGACAACTTCAAATTTCATGCAATATATACGAAACACCTGATGTTGTTTTGCACTTCAAGATTTTCTAAGAAAGTCTAATTTTTTTCTGAAATTGATATCAGAGACGTAATCTAACTTTTAAATTTTTTAATCTATTGCGTTTCAATGTAACGCTTGGTGGAGATTTTTCCGCTGGCGGATTAATACATTCGTCTTTATTTCGATTTTTGATTGCTTTTAATAAAAAAAATATTAAAAAGACAAATTCAAATTTTATGCAGTATATACGAAACACCTGATGTTGTTTTGCACTTCAAGATTTCCTAAGAATGTCTCATTTTTCTTCTGAAATTGATATTAGAGACATAACCTAACTTTTAAATTTTTAAATCTATGCCGAATCAATGTTACGCTAGGTGGAGATTTTTCCGCTGGTCGATTAATACTTTCGTCTTAACTTCGATTTTTGATTGCTTTTAATAAAATAATATTAAAGAGACAACTTTAAATTGCAAGCAGTATAAACGAAACACCTGATGTTGATTTTCGCTTCAATATTATCTGACAAAGTCTCATTTTTCTTACTAAATTGATATTGGAGACGTAACGTATTTTTAAAATTTTTAAATATATGCAGTATCAATATAACGCTAGGTGGTGATTTTTCCGCTTGTCGATTAATACATTCGTCTTAGTTTTCATTTTTGATTGCTTTTAATAAAAAATATTAAAAAGACAACTTCAAATTTCATGCAATATATACGAAACACCTGATGTTGTTTTGCACTTCAAGATTTCCTAAGAATGTCTCATTTTTCTTCTAAAATTGATATTAGAGACATAACCTAACTTTTAAATTTTTAAATCTATGTCATATCAATGTAACGCTAGGTGGAGATTTTTCCACTAGTCGATTAATACATTCGTATTAGTTTGCATTTTTTATTGCTTTTAAAAAAAATCCTAAAAAGACAACTTCATATTTCAAGCAGTATAAACGAAACACCTGATGGATATTTTCGCTTCAAGATTTTCTAAAAAAGTTTTAATTTACTACTGAAATTCATATTAGTGACGTAACCTAACTCTTAAATTTTTAAATGTATGCCGTATCAATGTAACGCTAGGTGGAGATTTTTCCGCTGGTCGATTAATACATTCGTCTTAGTTTTCACTTTTGATTGCTTTTAATAAAAAATATTAAAGAAACAACTTCAAATTTCGTGCAGTACATACGAAACACCTGATGTTGATTTGCGCTTCAAGATTTTCTAAGAAAGTCTCATTTTATTCTGAAATTGATATTAGAGACGTAATCTACCTTTTAAATTTTTAAATCTATGCAGTGTCAATGTAACGCTAGGTGGAGATTTTTCCGCTGGTCGATTAATACATTCGTCTTAGTTTTCAGTTTTGATTTATTTTAATAAAACAATATTAAAAACACAACTTCAAATTTCAAGCAGTATAAACGAAACACCTGATGTTGATTTTCGCTTCAAGATTTCCTAAGAATGTTTTATTTTTCTTCTGAAATTGATAGTAGAGACGTAACGTAACTTTCAAATTTTTAAATCTATGCCGTATCAATGTAAAGCTAGGTGGAGATTTTTCGCTAATCGATTAGTACATTCGTCTTAAATTTCAGTTTTGATTGCTTTTAATAAAAAAATATTAAAAAGACAACTTCAAATTTCGTGCAGTATATACGAAACCCTTGATGTTGATTTGCGCTTCAAGATTTTCCAAGAAAGTCTCATTTTTCTTCCTAAATTTATATTAGAGACGTAACCTAACTCTTAAAATTGCAAATCTATGCAGTATCAATATAACGCTAGGTGGAAATTTTTCCGCTGGTCGATTAATACATTCGTCTTAGTTTTCATTTTTGATTGCTTTTAATAAAAAATATTAAAAAGACAACTTCTATTTCAAGCAGTATAAACGAAACACCTGATGTTGATTTTCGCTTCAAGATTTTCTGAGAAAGTCTCAGTTTTCTTCCAAAATTGATACAAGAGACGTAACCTAACTTTTAAATTTTTAAATCTATGCAGTATTAATGTTACGCTGTGGGGAGATTCTTCCGCTGGTCGATTAATACATTCGTCATAGTTTTTATTTTTGATTGCTTCTAATAAAAAAATATTAAAAAAAAAACTTCAAATTTCATGCAGTATAAACGAAACACCTGATGATGATTTTCGCTCCAAGATTTTCTAAGAAAGTCTTAATTTTCCCCTGAAATTGATATTAGATAGGTAACCTAACTCTTAAATTTTTAAATCTATGCAGTATCAATGTAACGCTAGGTGGAGATTTTTCCGCTGGTCGATTAATACATTCGTCTTAGTTGTTTTTATTTTTTATTGCTTTTAATAAAAAAATATTAAAAAGACAACTTCGAATTTCATGCAGTATATACGAAACACCTGATGTTGTTTTGCACTTCAAGATTTCCTAAGAATGTCTCATTTTTCTTCTGAAATTGATATTAGAGACATAACCTAACTTTTAAATTTTTAAATCTATGCCTAATCAATGTTACGCTAGGTGGAGATTTTTCCGCTGGTCGATTAATACTTTCGTCTTAACTTCGATTTTTGATTGCTTTTAATAAAAAAATATTAAAGAGACAACTTCAAATTGCAAGCAGTATAAACGAAACACCTGATGTTGATTTTCGCTTCAAGATTTTTAATTGTCTAATTTTTCTTATAAAATTGATATTAGAGACGTAACCTAACTTTTTAATTTTTAAATCTATGCCTTACCAATGTAACGCTAGGTGGAGATTTTTCCGCTGGTCGATTAATACATTCGTCTTAGTTGTTTTTATTTTTTATTGCTTTTAATAAAAAAATCCTAAAAAGACAACTTCAGATTTCAAGCAGTATAAACGAAACACCTGATGGTTATTTTCGCTTCAAGATTTTCTAAGAAAGTTTTAATTTTCCCCTGAAATTGATATTAGTGACGTAACCTAACTTTTAAATTTTTAATCTATGCCGTATCAATGTAACGCTAGTTGGAGATTTTTCCGCTGGTCGATTAATACATTCGTCTTAGTTTTCAGTTTTGATTGCTTTTAATAAAAAATATTAAAAAGACAACTTCAAATTTCATGCAATATATACGAAACACCTGATGTTGTTTTGCACTTCAAGATTTTCTAAGAAAGTCTAATTTTTTCCTGAAATTGATATCAGAGACGAAATCTAACTTTTAAATTATTTAATCTATTGCGTATCAATGTAACGCTTGGTGGAGATTTTTCCGCTGGCGGATTAATACATTCGTCTTAATTTCGATTTTTGATTGCTTTTAATAAAAAAAATATTAAAAAGACAAATTCAAATTTCATGCAGTATATACGAAACACCTGATGTTGTTTTGCACTTCAAGATTTTCTAAAAAGTCTAATTTTTTTCTAAAATTGATATCAGAGACGTAATCTAACTTTTAAATTTTTTAATCTATTGCGTATCAATGTAACGCTAGGTGGAGATTTTTCCACTAGTCGATTAATACATTCGTATTAGTTTGCATTTTTGATTGCGTTTAATAAAAAATTATTAAAAAGACAACTTCAAATTTCATGCAGAATATACGAAACACCTGATGTTGATTTTCGCTTCAAGATTTCCTAATTATGTCTAATTTTTCTTATAAAATTGATATTAGAGACGTAACCTAACTTTTTAATTTTTAAATCTATGCCGTACCAATGTAACGCTAGGTGGAGATTTTTCCGCTGGTCGATTAATACATTCGTCTCAGTTGTTTTTATTTTTTATTGCTTTTTAATAAAAAAATCCTAAAAAGACAACTTCAGATTTCAAGCAGTATAAACGAAACACCTGATGGTTATTTTCGCTTCAAGATTTTCTAAGAAAGTTTTAATTTTCCCCTGAAATTGATATTAGAAAGATAACCTAACTCTTAAATTTTTAAATCTATGCAGTATCATTGTAACGCTAGGTGGAGATTTTTCCGCTGGTCGATTAATACATTCGTCTTAGTTGTTTTTATTTTTTATTGCTTTGAATAAAAAAATCCTAAAAAGACTACTTCAGATTTCAAGCAGTATAAACGAAACACCTGATGGATATTTTCGCTTCAAGATTTTCTAAAAAAGTTTTAATTTACTACTGAAATTGATACTAGTGACGTAAACTAACTTTTAAATTTTTAATCTATGCCGTATCAATGTAACGCTAGGTGGAGATTTTTCCGCTGGTCGATTAATACATTCGTCTTAGTTTTTATTTTTGATTGCTTTTAATAAAAAATATTAAAAAGACAACTTCAAACATCGTGCAGTATATACGAAACACCTGATGTTGATTTGCGCTTCAAGATTTTCTAAGAAAGTATCATTTTTCTTCCTAAATTGATATTAGAGACGTAACCTAACTCTTAACTTTTTAAATCTATGCCGTATCAATGTAACGCTAGGTGGAGATTTTTCCGCTGGTCGATTAATACATTCGTCTTAGTTTTTAGTTTTGATTTATTTTAATAAAACAATATTAAAAAGACAACTTCAGATTTCAAGCAGTATAAACGAAACACCTGATGTTGATTTTCGCTTCAAGATTTCCTAATTATGTCTAATTTTTCTTATAAAATTGATATTAGAAACGTAACCTAACTTTTTAATTTTTAAATCTATGCCGTACCAATGTAACGCTAGGTGGAGATTTTTCCGCTGGTCGATTAATACATTCGTCTTAGTTTTCAGTTTTGATTGCTTTTAATAAAAAATATTAAAGAAACAACTTCAAATTTCGTGCAGTGCATACGAAACACCTGATGTTGATTTGCGCTTCAAGATTTCCAAAGAATGTCTCATTTTTCTTCTAAAATTGATATTAGAGACGTAACCTAACTTTTTAATTTTTAAATCTATGCCGTACCAATGTAACGCTGTGGGGAGATTCTTCCGCTGGTCGATTAATACATTCGTCTTAGTTGTTTTTATTTTTTATTGCTTTTAATAAAAAAATCCTAAAAAGACAACTTCATATTTCAAGCAGTATAAACGAAACACCTGATGGATATTTTCGCTTCAAGATTTTCTACGAGTTTTAATTTACTACTGAAATTGATATTAGTGACGTAACCTAACTCTTAAATTTTTAAATCTATGCCGTATCAATGTAACGCTAGTTGGAGATTTTTCCGCTGGTCGATTAATACATTCGTCTTAGTTTTCAGTTTTGATTGCTTTTAATAAAAAATATTAAAGAAACAACTTCAAATTTCGTGCAGTACATACGAAACACCTGATGTTGATTTGCGCTTCAAGATTTTCTAAGAAAGTCTCATTTTATTCTGAAATTGATATTAGAGACGTAACCTACCTTTTAAATTTTTAAATCTATGCAGTGTCAATGTAACGCTACGTGGAGATTTTTCCGCTGGTCAATTAATACATTCGTCTTAGTTTTCAGTTTTGATTTATTTTAATAAAACAATATTAAAAAGACAACTTCAGATTTCAAGCAGTATAAACGAAACACCTGATGTTTTTTAGCGCTTCAAGATTTTTAAAGAAAGTGTTTTTTTCTTCTGAAATTGATATTACAGACGTAACCTAACTTTTAAATTTTTAAATCTATGCAGTATCAATGTAAAGCTAGGTGGAGATTTTTCCGCTGGTGGATTAACACATTCGTCGTAGTTTTTATTTTTGATTGCTTTGAATAAAAATATTTAAAAAGACAACTTCAAACTTCGTGCAGTATATACGAAACACCTGATGTTGATTTGCGCTTCAAGATTTTCTAAGAAAGTCTCATTTTATTCTAAAATTGATCTTAGAGACGTAACCTACCTTTTAAATTTTTAAATCTATGCAGTACCAATGTAACGCTAGGTGGAGATTTTTCCGCTGGTCGATTAATACATTCGTCTTAGTTGTTTTTATTTTTTATTGCTTTTAATAAAAAAATCCTAAAAAGACAACTTCATATTTCAAGCAGTATAAACGAAACACCTGATCGATATTTTCGCTTCAAGATTTTCTAAGAAAGTTTTAATTTACTACTGAAATTGATATTAGTGACGTAACCTAACTCTTAAATTTTTAAATCTATGCCGTATCAATGTAACGCTAGGTGGAGATTTTTCCGCTGGTGGATTAACACATTCGTCTTAGTTTTTATTTTTGATTGCTTTTAATAAAAAATATTAAAAAGACAACTTCAAATTTCATGCAATATATACGAAACACCTGATGTTGTTTTGCACTTCAAGATTTTCTAAGAAAGTCTAATTTTTTTCTGAAATTGATATCAGAGACGTAATCTAACTTTTAAATTTTTTAATCTATTGCGTTTCAATGTAACGCTTGGTGGAGATTTTTCCGCTGGCGGATTAATACATTCGTCTTTATTTCGATTTTTGATTGCTTTTAATAAAAAAAATATTAAAAAGACAAATTCAAATTTTATGCAGTATATACGAAACACCTGATGTTGTTTTGCACTTCAAGATTTCCTAAGAATGTCTCATTTTTCTTCTGAAATTGATATTAGAGACATAACCTAACTTTTAAATTTTTAAATCTATGCCGAATCAATGTTACGCTAGGTGGAGATTTTTCCGCTGGTCGATTAATACTTTCGTCTTAACTTCGATTTTTGATTGCTTTTAATAAAATAATATTAAAGAGACAACTTTAAATTGCAAGCAGTATAAACGAAACACCTGATGTTGATTTTCGCTTCAATATTATCTGACAAAGTCTCATTTTTCTTACTAAATTGATATTGGAGACGTAACGTATTTTTAAAATTTTTAAATATATGCAGTATCAATATAACGCTAGGTGGTGATTTTTCCGCTTGTCGATTAATACATTCGTCTTAGTTTTCATTTTTGATTGCTTTTAATAAAAAATATTAAAAAGACAACTTCAAATTTCATGCAATATATACGAAACACCTGATGTTGTTTTGCACTTCAAGATTTCCTAAGAATGTCTCATTTTTCTTCTAAAATTGATATTAGAGACATAACCTAACTTTTAAATTTTTAAATCTATGTCATATCAATGTAACGCTAGGTGGAGATTTTTCCACTAGTCGATTAATACATTCGTATTAGTTTGCATTTTTTATTGCTTTTAAAAAAAATCCTAAAAAGACAACTTCATATTTCAAGCAGTATAAACGAAACACCTGATGGATATTTTCGCTTCAAGATTTTCTAAAAAAGTTTTAATTTACTACTGAAATTCATATTAGTGACGTAACCTAACTCTTAAATTTTTAAATGTATGCCGTATCAATGTAACGCTAGGTGGAGATTTTTCCGCTGGTCGATTAATACATTCGTCTTAGTTTTCACTTTTGATTGCTTTTAATAAAAAATATTAAAGAAACAACTTCAAATTTCGTGCAGTACATACGAAACACCTGATGTTGATTTGCGCTTCAAGATTTTCTAAGAAAGTCTCATTTTATTCTGAAATTGATATTAGAGACGTAATCTACCTTTTAAATTTTTAAATCTATGCAGTGTCAATGTAACGCTAGGTGGAGATTTTTCCGCTGGTCGATTAATACATTCGTCTTAGTTTTCAGTTTTGATTTATTTTAATAAAACAATATTAAAAACACAACTTCAAATTTCAAGCAGTATAAACGAAACACCTGATGTTGATTTTCGCTTCAAGATTTCCTAAGAATGTTTTATTTTTCTTCTGAAATTGATAGTAGAGACGTAACGTAACTTTCAAATTTTTAAATCTATGCCGTATCAATGTAAAGCTAGGTGGAGATTTTTCGCTAATCGATTAGTACATTCGTCTTAAATTTCAGTTTTGATTGCTTTTAATAAAAAAATATTAAAAAGACAACTTCAAATTTCGTGCAGTATATACGAAACCCTTGATGTTGATTTGCGCTTCAAGATTTTCCAAGAAAGTCTCATTTTTCTTCCTAAATTTATATTAGAGACGTAACCTAACTCTTAAAATTGCAAATCTATGCAGTATCAATATAACGCTAGGTGGAAATTTTTCCGCTGGTCGATTAATACATTCGTCTTAGTTTTCATTTTTGATTGCTTTTAATAAAAAATATTAAAAAGACAACTTCTATTTCAAGCAGTATAAACGAAACACCTGATGTTGGTTTGCGCTTCAAGATTTTGTAAGAAAGTCTCATTTTTCTTCTTAAAATGACATTAGAGACGTAACGTAACTCTTAAATTTTTAAATCTATGCCGTATCAATGTACCGCTAGGTGAAGATTTTTCCGCTGGTTGATTAATATGTGGCGTGCATATCGCGCGCCACTCAAACGCCAAGCTCTTACCCACGTGACCGTCAATCGCATGGCGGCGTCGGCAGTGAAACAGATACGTGACAGATGGCGCCACAGTAGACGCAACGAAAATCTGTATCGCGCTGTTGAGAGTCTCCGCGCTCATTATAAGGGCTAGCGGAGGTGCGGTCAACGCAGAAAGAAGCAACTGAAGATCAAGAAGCAACCGACGAACTACCGAAGCACAAGAAGCTACCGAACAACAAGAAGCTACCGTACCACGACCACTCCTACACTGGTGACCCCGACGTGATGGACAACGAGAAGCACCTTCCGGACCCAGCTGATACCACACTCGGAAGACGCGCAGATAAACCACAATATGAGTCAGCCTAGTAACGACGACCGCAAAATCGCCGAAGTGTTACGCGTTGGCGTAAGAGTGCCCCCATTTTGGCCTGAAGAGCCGGCTCTATGGTTTTCACAGCTGGAGTGCCAATTCAGCCTGTCTGGCATCAGTGCCGACGAAACCAAATTTAATTACTTGGTAGCACAACTGGACCACCAAGTCGCCGTCGAAGTGAAAGACGTAATTATTCGTCCTCCAGACAGAGAAAAATATGAAAAACTGACAACGGAACTTATACGACGCCTGTCAGCTTCACAAGAGAAACGCGTGAAGCAATTACTAATGTTCGAAGAGCTCGGAGATAGGAAACCCTCACGATTCCTACGCTACTTGGAGGATTTAGCAGGCCCATCAGTACCTTCGCATATAGTAAAATCAATATGGTCTAACGGTCTACCTCAAAACATACAAACAGTGATTGCTTCACAGATAGACCTTACTTTAGAAAAGCTGGGGGAGCTGGCGGACAAAGTGTACGAAATCGCCCCTACCACAACGCAGAAACTATCGACGACATCTCTTCCGTCAAAGCCTTTAGCGGAGATAAAGAGTTCCACGAGATTCTACGCGAGTTCCCCGAAATTACGAGGCCTGCAGGCATGCGTGGTGCCTCGAAACATTCCACGATGACCTGGAGTGGTTCTAATGTAGTGCACATTAGAACCACTCCAGGTCAGCCGGTTTCTTGTAAGCCACGACGTCTAGATCCAGCTCGTTCTCAGGCAGCCAAGAAGGAGTTCGAGGACATGTTGGCAGCTGGTACAGCTCGACGCTCGGAGAGTCCATGGTCTTCTGCTCTTCACCTGGTAAAAAAGGAAGATGACAGCTGGAGACCTTGCGGTGACTACAGAGCATTTAACGCCAGGACTATACCTGATCGATACCCTATCCGACATATTCAAGATTTTGCCCACCAGCTGTCAGGATGCTCCATCTTCTCTACGGTTGATCTTGTGAAAGCGTACAATCAGATCGCTGTAAATCCCGAGGATATTCCAAAAATGGCGATCACGACGCCATTCGGAATGTTTGAGTTCCCGTTCATGACTTTCGGACTTCGAAACGCGGCTCAAACATTCCAACGCTTCATCGACGAAGTACTATCAGGCCTGGATTTCTGCTACGGATATGTTGATGACATTATCCTGTTCTCTCCTGACAGAGAAACACACAAACAGCACCTACGCCAGCTCTTCGAGCGACTTAAACAATATGGCGTACTCATCAACACATCAAAATGCGTATTTGGACAGGAGGTCGTCAAATTTTTGGGTTATGAGGTATCTGGTGCTGGAATTAAACCTTTGGATGAGAAAATACAAGCCATAAGAGAGTTCCCCGTTCCCCAAACTGTAAAAGAGCTGCGTCGTTTTCTAGGGATGCTAAATTTCTACCGCAGATTTATCCCTAAGGCTGCCCAACACCAAGCGCCTCTCAATTCGGTACTACAGGGACCTAAAATTAAAGGCTCTCATCCAGTAGACATGACACCGGAACTTCTAAAAGCTTTTGAAGACTGCAAAAATTCGCTTTCTAACGCTGCACTTCTTGCTCACCCAGATTACTTAGCAGAGTTAGCAATTGTCACTGACGCTTCAGACACGGCTATTGGAGCAGTGTTACAACAGCGAAAGAACAGCATCTGGCAGCCTCTAGCGTTCTTCTCCCGTAAACTATCGCCTACGCAGAAAAAGTACAGCCCTTACGACAGAGAACTTCTAGCGGTCTACGAGGCCATAAAATACTTCAGACACATGGTGGAAACCGCGTCATTCACCATCTATACGGATCATAAACCGCTAACTTTTGCCTTTACTACCAGCAAACAGCATTGTTCGCCAAGACAGTTTCGATACTTAGATTTTATATCCCAATTCACGACAGACATTAAGTACATACCCGGACCAGACAACGTAGTAGCGGACGCTCTTTCACGTGTGGAGGAACTCGCGGTGGCACTTGACTACGACAAACTTGCAATATCTCAGGACGATGATCTAGAACTGCAAAATCTGCTTCTGCGTGGCTCGGCCTTGCAACTCGAAAAAAGGTCTACAGTACACAGCAACTTACCTATCTTCTGCGATACTTCCGTCCATCCACCGCGATCATACATCACGCCAAACTTCAGACGCCAAGCCTTCGACATAGTCCACAACTGGAATCATCCTGGAATTTCAGCTACAGCACGGCTGGTCGTACAAAAATTTGTGTGGCCAGGGATACGCAAAGACTGTAGAGAGTGGTCTCGGCAATGCATGAAATGCCAAACAAGTAAAGTTACCCGTCACACCCGTGCTCCGCTCTCCTCCTTCCTTACCCCATCTGCGAGGTTCTCCCACATCCACATCGACCTCGTAGGACCCTTACCGCTATCTTCATCTTACAGATATTGCCTCACTGTCATTGACAGATTTACAAGATGGCCTGAAACAATTCCACTACAAGACATCACTGCAGAAACCTGCGCAGCTGCACTCGTGTCCGGATGGATAGCCCGATTTGGGTGTCCCGCGCGAGTGACTACCGACCGTGGTCGCCAATTTGAGGGCCACCTCTTCAAGGCTCTTACTACCATGATTGGCGCCCGACATCTTCACACCACTGCTTATCACCCAGCTGCTAACGGCATGGAGGAGCGCCTGCACCGCCAGCTGAAGGCAGCCATAATGTGCCACGACACATCGAGTTGGACTGAATCACTTCCACTCGTACTCATGGGGATCCGGAGTTCCTGGAAAGAAGATCTGCAAGCCAGCCCAGCAGACCTAGTCTACGGCGAGCCACTTCAACTGCCTGGCCAGTTCCTCGCTCCGGTGGACGACTACACTACAGCTGACGTTACTCAGTACGCAACAAGACTTCGAGCACACATGGCAAACTTGTCCCAGAAACCCTCGTCTTGGCACACCAAAGTGCCATTTTACATACCACGTGATCTTAATACAACTTCTCACGTCTTTCTCCGTCAAGATCATGTACGTGGTGCTCTCGAACCCCCATATGCCGGTCCTTTCAAGGTCTTAGAAAGACACCCAAAATTCTTCACAATAGAATTACGGGGCAAGGCCTCTACTGTCTCAGTCGACAGACTGAAACCTGCCTATCTGACTAGGGAAGATCAAGTCCCTAATCAGGTCATCCCTCTAATCCCCAAGTCGACTAATTTAACCACTACCAATACTTCAACCGCTACAGCCACTTCAACCACTTCAACTGCTACTACCTCAGACGGAGACAAGAGGACCCGGAGCGGCAGAAGAGTAAGGTTACCAAATTGTTATCGACCATAGTTACGGTCTGGGCGGGGGAGTGATGTGGCGTGCATATCGCGCGCCACTCAAACGCCAAGCTCTTACCCACGTGACCGTCAATCGCATGGCGGCGGCGGCAGTGAAACAGATACGTGACAGATGGCGCCACAGTAGACGCAACAAAAATCTGCATCGCGCTGTTGAGAGTCTCCGCGCTCATTATAAGGGCTAGCGGAGGTGCGGTCAACGCAGGAAGAAGCAACTGAAGATCAAGAAGCAACCGACGAACAAGATACAACCGACGAACTACCGAAGCACAAGAAGCTACCGAAGAACAAGAAGCTACCGTACCACGACTACTCCTACAAATACATGCGTCTTAAATTTCAGTTTTGATTGCTTTTAATAAAAAAATATTAAAAAGAAAACTTCTATTTCAAGCAGTATAAACGAAACACCTGATGTTCAATTTCGCTTCAAGATTTTCTAAGAAAGTTTTAATTTACTCCTGAAATTGATATTATTGACGTAACCTACCTTTTAAATATTTAAATCTATGCAGTATCAATGTAACGCCAGGTGAAGATTTTTCCGCTGGTCGATTAATACATTCGTCTTAGTTTGCATTTTTGATTGCGTTTAATAAAAAATTATTAAAATGACAACTTCAAATTTCATGCAGAATATACGAAACACCTGATGTTGGTATTCGCCTCAAGATTTCCTAATTATGTCTTATTTTTCTTCTAAAATTGATATTAGAGACGAAATCTAAGTTTAAAATTTTTAAATCTGTGCCGTATCAATGTAACGCTAGGTGGAGATTTTTCCGCCGGTCGATTAGTACATTCGTCTTAGTTTTCATTTTTGATTGCTTTTAATAACAAAATATTAAAAAGACAACTTCAAATTTCAAGCAGCATAAACGAAAAACCTGATGTTGATTTGCGCTTCAAGATATTCTAAGAAAGTCTCATTTTTCTTCTGAAATTGATATTAGAGACGTAACGTAACTTTTTAATTTATAAGTATATGCCGTATCAGTGTAACGCTAGGTGGAGATTTTTTTGCTGGCCGATTAATACATTCGTCTTAATTTCCATTTTTAATTGCTTTTAATAAAAAAAATATTAAAATAACAACTTCAAATTTCAAGCAGTATAAACGAAACACCTGATGTTGATTTTTGCTTCAAGATTTCCTAAGAATGTCTCATTTTTCTTCGGAAATTGATATTAGAGACGTAACCCAACTAGTAAATTTTTAAATCTATGCCGTGTCAAGATAATGCAAGATGGAGATTTTTCCGCTGGTCGAATAAAACATTCGTCTTAGTTTTCATTTTTAATTGCTATAAATAAAAAAATATTAAAAACACAACTTCAAATTTCAAGCAGTATAAACGAAACACCTGATGTTGATTTGCGCTTCAAGATTTTCCAAGAAAGTCTCATTTTTCTTCCTAAATTGATATTAGAGACGTAACCTAACTCTTAAATTTGTAAATCTATGCAGTATCAATATAACGCTAGGTGGAAATTTTTCGGCTGGTCGATTAATACATTCGTCTTAGTTTTCAGTTTTGATTGTTTTTAAATAAAAAATATTAAAGAGACAACTTCAAATTTCGTGCAGTATAAACGTAACACCTGATGGTTATTTTCGCTTCAAGATTTCCTAAGAATGTTTTATTTTTCTTCTGAAATTGATATTAGAGACGTAACGTAACTTTTAAATTTATAAGTATATGCCGTATCAGTGTATCGCTAGGTGGAGATTTTTCCGCTGGCCGATTAATACATTCGTCTTAGTTTTCATTTTTGATTGCTTTTAATAAAAAAATATTAAAATAACAACTTCAAATTTCAAGCAGTATAAACGAAACACCTGATGTTGATTTGCGCTTCAAGATTTTCCAAGAAAGTCTCATTTTTCTTCCTAAATTGATATTAGAGACGTAACCTAACTCTTAAATTTGTAAATCTATGCAGTATCAATATAACGCTAGGTGGAAATTTTTCCGCTGGTCGATTAATACATTCGTCTAAGTTTTCAGTTTTGATTGTTTTTAAATAAAAAATATTAAAGAGACAACTTCAAATTTCGTGCAGTATAAACGTAACACCTGATGGTTATTTTCGCTTCAAGGTTTTCTAAGAAAGTCTCTATTTACTCCTGAAATTGATATTAGACATGTAACCTAACTTTTAAATTTTTAAATCTATGCCGTATCAATGTAACGCTAGGTGGAGATATTTGCGCTGGTCGATTAATACATTTGTCTTAGTTTTCAGTTTTGATTGCTTTTAATGTAAAAATATTAAAAACACAACTTCAAATTTCAAGCAGTATAAACGAAACACCTGATGTTGATTTTCGCTTCAAGATTTCCTAAGAATGTTTTATTTTTCTTCTGAAATTGATATTAGAGACGTAACGTAACTTTTAAATTTATAAGTATATGCCGTATCAGTGTATCGCTAGGTGGAGATTTTTCCGCTGGCCGATTAATACATTCGTCTAAGTTTTCAGTTTTGATTGCTTTTAATAAAAGATATTAAAGAAACAAATTCAAATTTCGTGCAGTATAAACGTAACACCTGATGGTTATTTTCGCTTCAAGATTTCCTAAGAAAGTCTTTATTTACTCCTGAAATTGATATTTGACATGTAACCTAACTTTTAAATTTTTAAATCTATGCCGTATCAATGTAACGCTAGGTGGAGATATTTGCGCTGGTCGATTAATACATTCGTCTTAGTTTTCAGTTTTGATTGCTTTTAATAAAAAAATATTATAAAGACAATTTCAAATTTCAAGCAGTATATACGAAACACCTGATGTTGATTTTCGCTTCAAGATTTCACAAGAATGTTTTATTTTTCTTCTGAAATTGATAGTAGAGACGTAACGTAACTTTCAAATTTTTAAATCTATGCCGTATCAATGTATCGCTAGGTGGAGATTTTTCGCTAATCGATTAGTACATTCGTCTTAAATTTCAGTTTTGATTGCTTTTAATAAAAAACTATTAAAAAGACAATTTCGAATTTCGTGCAGTATATACGAAACACTTGATGTTGATTTGCGCTTCAAGATTTTCCAAGAAAGTCTCATTTTTCTTCCTAAATTTATATTAGAGACGTAACCTAACTCTTAAAATTGCAAATTTATGCAGTATCAATGTAACGCTAGGTGGAAATTTTTCCGCTGGTCGATTAATACATTCGTCTTAATTTTCATTTTTGATTGCTTTTAATAAAAAATATTAAAAAGACAACTTCTATTTCAAGCAGTATAAACGAAACACCTGATGTTGGTTTGCGCTTCAAGATTTTGTAAGAAAGTCTCATTTTTCTTCTTAAAATGACATTAGAGACGTAACGTAACTCTAAAATTTTTAAATATATGCCGTATCAATGTACCGCTAGGTGAAGATTTTTCCGCTGGTTGATTAATACATTCGTCTTAAATTTCAGTTTTGATTGCTTTTAATAAAAAATATTAAAAAGAAAACTTCTATTTCAAGCAGTATAAACGAAACACCTGATATTGTTTCGCGCTTCAAGATTTTCTAAGAAAGTTTTAATTTACTTCTGAAATTGATATTAATAACGTAACCTACCTTTTAAATATTTAAATCTATGCAGTATCAATGTAACGCCAGGTGAAGATTTTTCCGCTGGTTGATTAATACATTCGTCTTAGTTTGCATTTTTGATTGCGTTTAATAAAAAATCATTAAAATGACAACTTCAAATTTCATGCAGAATATACGAAACACCTGATGTTGGTTTTCGCTTCAAGATTTCCTAATTATGTCTTATTTTTCTTCCAAAATTGATATCAGAGACGAAATCTAAGTTTAAAATTTTTAAATCTATGCCGTACCAATGTAACGCTAGGTGCAGATTTTTCCGCTGGTCGATTAATACATTCGCCTTAGTTTGCATTTTTGATTGCGTTTAGTAAAAAATTATTAAAATGACAACTTCAAATTTCGTGCAGTGTATACGACACACCTGATGTTGATTTTCGCTTCAAGATTTTCTAAGAAAGTCTCATTTATCTTCTTAAATTGATATTAGAGACGTAAGCTAACTCTTAAAATTGTACATCTATACAGTATCAATATAACGCTAGGTGGAAATTAATAATCTATTATTAAAAGCAATCAAAACTGAAAACTAAGACGAATGTATTAATCGACCAGCGCAAAAATTTCCACCTAGCGTTATATTGATACTGCATAGATTTACAAATTTAAGAGTTAGGTTACGTCTCTAATATCATTTTAGGAAGAAAAATGAGACTTTCTTGGAAAATCTTGAAGCGCAAATCAATATCAGGTGTTACGTTTATACTGCACGAAATTTGAAGTTGACTCTTTAATATCTTTTATTAAAAGCAATCAAAAGTGAAATTTAAGACGAATGTACTAATCGATTAGCGAAAAATCTCCCCCTAGCGTTACATTGATACGGCATAGATTTAAAAATTTAAAAGTTATGTTACGTGTCTAATATCAATTTCAGGAGTAAATAAAGACTTTCTTAGAAAATCTTGAAGCGAACATAACCATCAGGTGTTACGTTTATACTGCACGAAATTTGAATTTGTCTTTTATAATAATTTTTTATTAAAAGCAATCAAAAATCAAAACTAAGACGAATGTATTTATCGACCAGCGGAAAAATTTCCACCTAGCGTTATATTGATACTGTATAGATGTACAATTTTAAGAGTTAGCTTACGTCTCTAATATCAATTTAAGAAGATAAATGAGACTTTCTTAGAAAATCTTGAAGCGAAAATCAACATCAGGTGTGTCGTATACACTGCACGAAATTTGAAGTTGTCATTTTAATAATTTTTTACTAAACGCAATCAAAAATGCAAACTAAGGCGAATGTATTAATCGACCAGCGGAAAAATCTGCACCTAGCGTTACATTGGTACGGCATAGATTTAAAAATTTTAAACTTAGATTTCGTCTCTGATATCAATTTTGGAAGAAAAATAAGACATAATTAGGAAATCTTGAAGCGAAAACCAACATCAGGTGTTTCGTATATTCTGCATGAAATTTGAAGTTGTCATTTTAATAATTTTTTATTAAACGCAATCAAAAATGCAAACTAAGACGAATGTATTAATCAACCAGCGGAAAAATCTTCACCTGGCGTTACATTGATACTGCATAGATTTAAATATTTAAAAGGTAGGTTACGTTATTAATATCAATTTCAGAAGTAAATTAAAACTTTCTTAGAAAATCTTGAAGCGCGAAACAATATCAGGTGTTTCGTTTATACTGCTTGAAATAGAAGTTTTCTTTTTAATATTTTTTATTAAAAGCAATCAAAACTGAAATTTAAGACGAATGTATTAATCAACCAGCGGAAAAATCTTCACCTAGCGGTACATTGATACGGCATATATTTAAAAATTTTAGAGTTACGTTACGTCTCTAATGTCATTTTAAGAAGAAAAATGAGACTTTCTTACAAAATCTTGAAGCGCAAACCAACATCAGGTGTTTCGTTTATACTGTTTGAAATAGAAGTTGTCTTTTTAATATTTTTTATTAAAAGCAATCAAAAATGAAAATTAAGACGAATGTATTAATCGACCAGCGGAAAAATTTCCACCTAGCGTTACATTGATACTGCATAGATTTGCAATTTTAAGAGTTAGGTTACGTCTCTAATATAAATTTAGGAAGAAAAATGAGACTTTCTTGGAAAATCTTGAAGCGCAAATCAACATCAAGTGTTTCGTATATACTGCACGAAATTCGAAGTTGTCTTTTTAATAGTTTTTTATTAAAAGCAATCAAAACTGAAATTTAAGACGAATGTACTAATCGATTAGCGAAAAATCTCCACCTAGCGTTACATTGATACGGCATAGATTTAAAAATTTGAAAGTTACGTTACGTCTCTACTATCAATTTCAGAAGAAAAATAAAACATTCTTGTGAAATCTTGAAGCGAAAATCAACATCAGGTGTTTCGTATATATGATATTGAAGCTATGAATATTCTGACTTTAACAATATTGAATTTGATTCTTATATAATTCAATATAATAATTCAGAAATAAAAAATTTCCGTTTATTAGATGTTGATAATCGTATTGTTTTACCTATAAATAACCAAATTCGTATTATAATTACAGCAACAGATGTAATTCATTCATGAACTATTCCTTCTCTAGGAGTTAAAATTGATGCTAATCCTGGTCGACTCAATCAAGGAAATCTTTATATTAATCGCCCAGGATTTTTTTATGGTCAATGTTCTGAAATTTGTGGGTCAAATCACAGATTTATACCTATTGTAATTGAAAGAATTTCTATTAAAAATTTTATTAATTGAATTAATAATTATTCTTCATTAGATGACTGAAAGCAAGTATTGGTCTCTTAAACCACTTAATAGTAAATTAGCAATTATTTCTAATGAAAGAATTAGTTAAATTTATAACATAAATATGTCAAATTTATATTATTACTAAAGTAATATTCTTTTATTCCTCGTTACATTGATACGGCGTAGATTAAAAAATTTAAAAGTTAGGTTACGTCACTAATATCAATTTCAGAAAACTATAAGACTCTTCCAAAATCTTGAAGCGCAAAACAACATCAGGTGTTTCGTTTATACTGCTTGAAATTTGAAATTGTCTTTTTTAAATTTTTTTATTAAAAGCAATCAAAAATCGAAATTAGGACGAATGTATTAATCGACCAGCGGAAAAATCTCCACCTAGCTTTACATTGATACTGAATAGATTTAAAAATTTAAAAGTTAGGTTACGTCTGTAATATCAATTTCAGAAGAAAAAAACACTTTCTTTAAAAATCTTGAAGCGCTAAAAAACATCAGGTGTTTCGTTTATACTGCTTGAAATCTGAAGTTGTCTTTTTAGGATTTTTTTATTAAAAGCAATAAAAAATAAAAACAACTAAGACGAATGTATTAATCGACCAGCGGAAAAATCTCCACCTAGCGTTACATTGGTACGGCATAGATTTAAAAATTAAAAAGTTAGGTTACGTCTCTAATATCAATTTTATAAGAAAAATTAGACAATTAAAAAATCTTGAAGCGAAAATCAACATCAGGTGTTTCGTTTATACTGCTTGCAATTTGAAGTTGTCTCTTTAATATTTTTTTATTAAAAGCAATCAAAAATCGAAGTTAAGACGAAAGTATTAATCGACCAGCGGAAAAATCTCCACCTAGCGTAACATTGATTCGGCATAGATTTAAAAATTTAAAAGTTAGGTTATGTCTCTAATATCAATTTCAGAAGAAAAATGAGACATTCTTAGGAAATCTTGAAGTGCAAAACAACATCAGGTGTTTCGTATATACTGCATGAAATTCGAAGTTGTCTTTTAAATATTTTTTTATTAAAAGCAATAAAAAATAAAAACAACTAAGACGAATGTATTAATCGACCAGCGGAAAAATCTCCACCTAGCGTTACATTGATACTGCATAGATTTAAAAATTTAAGAGTTAGGTTACCTTTCTAATATCAATTTCAGGGGAAAATTAAGACTTTCTTAGAAAATCTTGAAGCGAAAATCATCATCAGGTGTTTCGTTTATACTGCATGAAATTTGAAGTTTTTTTTTTCATATTTTTTTATTAGAAGCAATCAAAAATAAAAACTATGACGAATGTATTAATCGACCAGCGGAAGAATCTCCCCACAGCGTTACATTAATACTGCATAAATTTAAAAGTTAGGTTACGTCTCTTGTATCAATTTTGGAAGAAAACTGAGACTTTCTCAGAAAATCTTGAAGCGAAAATCAACATCAGGTGTTTCGTTTATGCTGATTGAAATAGAATTTGTCTTTTTAATATTTTTTATTAAAAGCAATCAAAAATGAAAACTAAGACGAATGTATTAATCGACCAGCGGAAAAATCTTCACCTAGCGTTACATTGATACGGCATGGATTTTAAAATTTAAAAGTTAGGTTACGTCTCTAATATCAATTTCAGAAGAAAATGAGACATTCTTAGAAAATCTTGAAGCGAAGATCAACATCAGTATTTTCCTTTATACTGCTTGAAATATGAAGTAGTCTTTTTAATATTTTTTATTAAAAGCAATCAAAACTGAAAACCTGCTCTAATCATCACCCAAAATATTGAGTCGTTCAAGAAATCTTTGGAGGCAGCAGTGACCGAGTTTCCAATGGAAACCGTTTGTAAATCCATCGACGAATGGCCCTATCGTCTAAAAGCGTGCGTCAAAGCTAAGGGTGGACACATTGAATAACTAGTTTAGTATATTAACATATCCTTTTCACTCTACATAATCACATAAAAAACTTTAGCATAAAGTTGTTTTTTAGCTATTATCGGATATTTTTTTTGTAACGTAAGTTTATGCTAGACCAGGTATTATTTATATTTTATATTATTCGTGATTATTTGACATTTTAACAGAAATGGACGTAAATACACAAGATAAAGATCGTGCGTGCGTGTGTGCGTGTGTGTTATTTAAATCTATTTCTATTACGATCCAAATTCGTTAATAACATAGTTGTCGCTCCGCAGATGATTAGTGGCGCTAAGGTGTCCGGAGGCAAGGCGAAATCAGCCGGGGCGACCGCTCAGACAGTTCCAGTTCAAGCGCAGTGTGTCCAGGTGCAGCCGGTGCTCGGAACGCAGCAGCTTACACGGGCACAGATCATCAGCCCACTACAGGTAACACTTGTCACGTCGCTTATCACTGCCATAGACATTATGCAGTTGAACTAGAGATAAAAAGAAATTAAAAACTTTGATATTAGCAACCTTTGTGGCTAACCTTACTGGATTTCGTACATAAGTGGTCAATTTAAATTGTCCTATTATTTATTGTCTTTGTTACGTACTCAAAAAGAAGATCAATAAATACTTGTATGCTATTTGAGAAAGTTAAAATCGAAATTGACCTGATAGCGGACAGCGCTGCACCGGTCACTGGGGGGAAGACAATGCCTTGCACTGGGAGTGTCTATCAGCCGTAGGAGAAGCTGAAAGTGCATGTGACTGATTTCGAATATAATTAGTTGAACAGAATAATACGTGTGTGTGTGTGTGTGTGCGTGTGCGTGTACGTGTGCGTGTGCGTGTGCGTGTGCGTGCGTGCGTGCGCACCTAAATACCAGATACTTGTCTATTTCCATACTATGATGGTCTGAAAAAATTTGCCCCATATGATAAGGACTGCCAATGTATATATTTTCTAACGTGTACAGTAAAGAGTAAGAGTGATGAATAAGCTTATTAGCTTTAATAATATGTATATAGAGCGCTTCATACAGCATAATGAACAAAATATTTATTACACGATATAACGTAAGGGCTAGTAAAAAGTATTGGTCCGTCGTTTCCGAATTAAAAAAAATGATACAACGTATTTCAAAGAGGTCACTTTATTTATTGATGACATTTTTATATTTCTAACTGATCTAAATAGCGTCAAACTCGGGAAATTTAAAGTAACTGGAAGTTAAAAAAATTATGAAAAAAATCTGACCATCCCGGAAATTTAAGGCGAATCGTCTGACTCGAAGTTCAAAAATAATTACAAGTTAAAAAAAAAAAACAAACTGTCAAACGCGGGAAATTCAATGCGACTTGTCCAATGCGCGAAGTATAAAAGTAATATATATCCACATATGTTATATATATTTATATATATAAATTAACAAAGTAATAACATGCGAACTTCAAAAGTTAATTGTAAGAAAAAACAGGTAACAACAAATAAAATGGACAACCCACAAGGACATCATGCCCCGTGCGAGTTGTCTTTTCCTGTCATTATTGACTCATGTTTTGCACCTGTTTTACTACACGCGCACTCGCTGATCAACTAATAAAAAACACCGGCTGCCAATCTAAGAACGTTCCACATAACATGCAATAAAATAAGGATATTCGCAATTGCATTCAAATAAATAAACAATAATTTCGCAAATACACGTAGAGGTGTCCGCAAGTGCAGTCAAACAAAATTTCAATGTTTCGTCACCGCGCTGTGACATGACGCTCGTACTGCCGTTGTATTGTGCTGTAATGCCTTAATTAAAGTTCTCATTGTAAAAATTGACGATGCGCAGTTGCGACATACTTGCAAAATAACAAAAACCAAACTCATGTTATTTACTAACTAAAAGTGACAAATTTTTTTGCGAGCTTGGGATTCGCGAAAGCATTTTATTTTCAAACAATTCGTTAATTAGATTGCGAGAAGAGGGGTTTCAATTCACAAGCCGAACTGCTTATTATAACTTGGGCTGAACATAACAAACATCTCTAAAGGCAACAAAATATACCGATTAGTTCCATAATAATGCACAGTTGTATTGGGACATCTTGAATTTATGAGTTTTGAGGAGATTTAATGACTTATTATTTTAAAAAAAGACATATTACTCTTTACTGTACACGTTAGAAAATATATACATTGGCAGTCCTTATCATATGGGGCAAATTTTTTCAGACCATCATAGTATGGAAATAGACAAGTATCTGGTATTTAGGTGCGCACGCACGCACGCACACGCACACGCACACGCACACGTACACGCACACGCACACACACACACACACACGTATTATTCTGTTCAACTAATTATATTCGAAATCAGTCACATGCACTTTCAGCTTCTCCTACGGCTGATAGACACTCCCAGTGCAAGGCATTGTCTTCCCCCCAGTGACCGGTGCAGCGCTGTCCGCTATCAGGTCAATTTCGATTTTAACTTTCTCAAATAGCATACAAGTATTTATTGATCTTCTTTTTGAGTACGTAACAAAGACAATAAATAATAGGACAATTTAAATTGACCACTTATGTACGAAATCCAGTAAGGTTAGCCACAAAGGTTGCTAATATCAAAGTTTTTAATTTCTTTTTATCTCTAGTTCAACTGCATAATGTTTATGGCAGTGATAAGCGACGTGACAAGTGTTACCTGTAGTGGGCTGATGATCTGTGCCCGTGTAAGCTGCTGCGTTCCGAGCACCGGCTGCACCTGGACACACTGCGCTTGAACTGGAACTGTCTAAGCGGTCGCCCCGGCTGATTTCGCCTTGCCTCCGGACACCTTAGCGCCACTAATCATCTGCGGAGCGACAACTATGTTATTAACGAATTTGGATCGTAATAGAAATGGATTTAAATAACACACACGCATACACGCACGCACGATCTTTATCTTGTGTATTTACGTCCATTTCTGTTAAAATGTCAAATAATCACGAATAATATAAAATATAAATAATACCTGGTCTAGCATAAACTTACGTTACAAAAAAAATATCCGATAATAGCTAAAAAACAACTTTATGCTAAAGTTTTTTATGTGATTATGTAGGGTGAAAAGGATATGTTAATATACTAAACTAGTTATTCAATGTGTCCACCCTTAGCTTTGACGCACGCTTTTAGACGATAGGGCCATTCGTCGATGGATTTACAAACGGTTTCCATTGGAAACTCGGTCACTGCTGCCTCCAAAGATTTCTTGAACGACTCAATATTTTGGGTGATGATTAGAGCAGGTTTTCAGTTTTGATTGCTTTTAATAAAAAATATTAAAAAGACTACTTCATATTTCAAGCAGTATAAAGGAAACTAATGATGTTGATCTTCGCTTCAAGATTTTCTAAGAATGTCTCATTTTCTTCTGAAATTGATATTAGAGACGTAACCTAGCTTTTAAATTTTAAAATCTATGCCGTATCAATGTAACGCTAGGTGAAGATTTTTCCGCTGGTCGAATAATACATTCGTCTTAGTTTTCATTTTTGATTGCTTTTAATAAAAAATATTAAAAAGACAAATTCTATTTCAATCAGCATAAACGAAACACCTGATGTTGATTTTCGCTTCAAGATTTTTTGAGAAAGTCTCATTTTTCTTCCAAAATTGATACAAGAGACGTAACCTAACTTTTAAATTTTTAAATCTATGCAGTATTAATATAACGCTGTGGGGAGATTCTTCCGCTGGTCGATTAATACATTCGTCATAGTTTTTATTTTTGATTGCTTCTAATAAAAAAATATTCAAAAAAAAACTTCAAATTTCATGCAGTATAAACGAAACACCTGATGTTGATTTTCGCTTCAAGATTTTCTAAGAAAGTCTTAATTTTCCCCTGAAATTGATATTAGAAAGGTAACCTAACTCTTAAATTTTTAAATCAATGCAGTATCAATGTAACGCTAGGTGGAGATTTTTCCGCTGGTCGATTAATACATTCGTCTTAGTTGTTTTTATTTTTTATTGCTTTTAATAAAAAAATATTTAAAAGACTACTTCGAATTTCATGCAGTATATACGAAACACCTGATGTTGTTTTGCACTTCAAGATTTCCTAAGAATGTCTCATTTTTCTTCTGAAATTGATATTAGAGACATAACCTAACTTTTAAATTTTTAAATCTATGCCGAATCAATGTTACGCTAGGTGGAGATTTTTCCGCTGGTCGATTAATACTTTCGTCTTAACTTCGATTTTTGATTGCTTTTAATAAAAAAATATTAAAGAGACAACTTCAAATTGCAAGCAGTATAAACGAAACACCTGATGTTGATTTTCGCTTCAAGATTTTTTAATTGTCTAATTTTTCTTATAAAATTGATATTAGAGACGTAACCTAACTTTTTAATTTTTAAATCTATGCCTTACCAATGTAACGCTAGGTGGAGATTTTTCCGCTGGTCGATTAATACATTCGTCTTAGTTGTTTTTATTTTTTATTGCTTTTAATAAAAAAATCCTAAAAAGACAACTTCAGATTTCAAGCAGTATAAACGAAACACCTGATGTTTTTTAGCGCTTCAAGATTTTTAAAGAAAGTGTTTTTTTCTTCTGAAATTGATATTACAGACGTAACCTAACTTTTAAATTTTTAAATCTATTCAGTATCAATGTAAAGCTAGGTGGAGATTTTTCCGCTGGTCGATTAATACATTCGTCCTAATTTCGATTTTTGATTGCTTTTAATAAAAAATTTTAAAAAAGACAATTTCAAATTTCAAGCAGTATAAACGAAACACCTGATGTTGTTTTGCGCTTCAAGATTTTGGAAGAGTCTTATAGTTTTCTGAAATTGATATTAGTGACATAACCTAACTTTTAAATTTTTTAATCTACGCCGTATCAATGTAACGAGGAATAAAAGAATATTACTTTAGTAATAATATAAATTTGACATATTTATGTTATAAATTTAACTAATTCTTTCATTAGAAATAATTGCTAATTTACTATTAAGTGGTTTAAGAGACCAATACTTGCTTTCAGTCATCTAATGAAGAATAATTATTAATTCAATTAATAAAATTTTTAATAGAAATTCTTTCAATTACAATAGGTATAAATCTGTGATTTGACCCACAAATTTCAGAACATTGACCATAAAAAAATCCTGGGCGATTAATATAAAGATTTCCTTGATTGAGTCGACCAGGATTAGCATCAATTTTAACTCCTAGAGAAGGAATAGTTCATGAATGAATTACATCTGTTGCTGTAATTATAATACGAATTTGGTTATTTATAGGTAAAACAATACGATTATCAACATCTAATAAACGGAAATTTTTTATTTCTGAATTATTATATTGAATTATATAAGAATCAAATTCAATATTGTTAAAGTCAGAATATTCATAGCTTCAATATCATTGATGGCCAATAGATTTTAGAGTGATTAATGGATTATTAAGTTCATCTAATAAATATAAAAGACGAAGAGAAGGTAAAGCTACAAAAATTAGGGTAATAGCTGGAATAATTGTTCAAATTAATTCAATTATTTGACCTTCTAGTAAAAATCGATTAATATAATTATTGAAAAATAAGTTAATCATTAAATATCTAACTAAAATAGTAATTATAATTAAAATAACTAAGGTATGATCATGAAAAAAAATAATTTGTTCTATTAGGGGAGATGCTCCATTTTAGAGATTAAAATTAGATCAGGTTGCCATTTCTAAAAAAAGGATAATCCTTTATAAATGGGGTTTAAATCCATTACATATAATCTGCCATATTAGAAATTTCTTAAAATAGGAAGTTCATTATAAGAATGTTCTGCTGGGGGTAAATTTTGTAGTCAGTTCATAATAGAAGATGATATATTAAGGGAGAATAAAATTATTCGTTTATTAATTATTGATTCTCAAATAATTAATATTATTATTATTATAGATAATAAAGAAATATAAGAACCAAAAGAGGAAATGATATTTCAAGAAATGAAACTGTCAGGATAATCAGAATATCGACGAGGTATTCCTGCTAATCCTAAAAAATGTTGGGGAAAAAAGGTTAAATTTACTCCAATAAATATTGTAAAAAATTGAATTTTTAAAAGAAAAGGATTAAGGGAAAGGCCGGAAAATAAAAGATATCAGTGAATAAATCCTCCCATATTTGCAAATACAGCTCCTATAGATAAAACATAATGAAAATGAGCTACTACATAATAAGTATCATGAAGAGAAACATCAATAGATGAATTAGCTAAAATTACACCAGTTAATCCTCCAACAGTGAAAAGAAAAATAAATCCTAAACTTCATAAAATAGAAGGACTGTAATTAATTTGTGTTCCATGTAAAGTGGCAAGTCAACTGAAAATTTTAATTCCTGTAGGTACAGCAATAATTATTGTGGCTGAGGTAAAATAAGCTCGAGTATCAATATCTATTCCTACTGTAAATATATGATGAGCTCAAACAATAAATCCTAAAAGGCCAATTGCTATTATAGCATAAATTATTCCTAAACAACCAAAAGTTTCCTTTTTACCTCTTTCTTGAGAAATAATATGAGAGATTATTCCAAATCCAGGTAAAATAAAATATAAACTTCAGGATGGCCAAAAAATCAAAATAAATGTTGATATAAGATAGGATCTCCTCCTCCAGCAGGATCAAAGAAAGAAGTATTAAGATTACGATCTGTAAGAAGTATAGTAATAGCTCCAGCTAAAACAGGAAGAGATAGAAGTAATAATAAAGCTGTAATACCTACTGCTCATACAAATAAAGGTATTTGATCGAAAGATATATTATTAACTCGTATATTAATAATCGTTGTAATAAAATTAATTGCCCCTAGAATAGAAGAAATTCCTGCTAAGTGTAAGAAAAAAATTGCTAGATCAACTGATCTGCCTCTATGTGCAATATTAGAAGAAAGAGGGGGGTAAACTGTTCATCCTGTACCTGCTCCATTTTCAACAATTCTTCTAGAAATTAATAAAGTTAAAGAAGGAGGTAAAAGTCAAAATCTTATATTATTTATTCGAGGGAAAGCTATATCAGGAGCTCCTAATATTAAAGGGACTAATCAATTACCAAATCCTCCGATTATAATTGGTATAACTATAAAAAAAATTATAATAAAAGCATGAGCTGTAACAATAGTTATAAATTTGATCATCTCCAATTAAAGAGCCAGGATTTCCTAATTCAATTCGAATTAATAAACTTAGGGAAGTGCCTAAAATTCCAGCTCAAATTCCAAAAATAAAATATAATGTTCCAATATCTTTATGATTAGTAGAATATAGTCATTTTCGCTAATAAAATGGCTGAAGTATGAGCGATAAATTGTAAATTTATTTATGACAAATAATCTCTTTTATTAATTAGGTCTTATAGTCAATAATGATGTAAAATTGCAAATTTTAAGGAGTAATTTTTTTTTACTAAGGCTTAAAGAATTTCTTTTTTTATAATTTTGAAGATAATTAGTTTATATAACTTAAAACCTTATATAAAAAAAAAAGTTCTTAAGATTATTCCTAGTAAAGAAATTATACTTAATAAATTAATAATCAATATTGAGTTAATTTTAGAAAAAAATTTAAATCATTTTGTTTTTAGATAATTAAATATTAATGATGAATAAACAATTCGAATATAATAAAATAATAAAATTAAACTTATTATGATAAAAATAAAAGTAATAAAAAAAGTTGACTATTTAATAAAAAATTAATAATAATTCATTTAGGAAAAAATCCTAAAAATGGCGGTAATCCTCCTAATGATAAAAAATTAATTAAAAAAGAAATTTTAATTAAAGAATTTATATTAATTATAAATAATTGATTAATAAAATAAAAATTTAAAAAATTAAATAAAAAGCATATAATTCTAATTAAAAATGAATAAAAAATTAAATAAAATATTCATAAGTTTTCTCTAATTATTAAAGCTGCTAATATTCATCCTAAATTATTAATTGAGGAAAAAGATATAAGTTTTCGTAAAGATGTTTGGTTAAATCCTCCTAAAGCACCAATAATAGCATTAAGAATTATAATTATAATTAAAAAGTTATAATTTATATAATAACACAATAAAATTATGGGGGAAATTTTTTGTCAAGTTATAATAATAAAACAATTAAATCATGATAATCCTTCAATAATATTGGGAAATCAAAAATGGAAAGGGGCTGATCCTATTTTTATTAATATAGAAGAATTAATTATAATAGATAAAAAATAATTAATTTCAAATCTTTTAATTATAATTATTTTAATTAAAATTGAAAATAAAAAATTAATAGAAGCAATTGCGTGAGTAAGGAAATATTTTAAAGCTGCTTCAGAAGATAAAAGATTTTTAGAATTAGAAATAAGGGGAATAAATTTAAGTAAATTAATTTCTAATCCAAGTCAAGAATTAGAAGAAATGGAAATTAAAGTTCTAACAAATAGAATAAAATAAAAAAATATTTTATTTGAATTAATATTTAGAAAAATTTATAATAGGGGGATTATAAAGAACTAAAAATTCAATTTATTAATATTTATATTTTAGTGTAAGAAGCACAATAATTTTTGATATTATTAGATATAGTTTGATTTAATAAATAATATAATAAAGGAAGAATTCTACATTATTTATCCTATCAGAATAATTTTAATTTTTATATTTATAAAAAATTAATGAGCAATGGTTAATAAATTATATTAAATAAGAAAAACAAATTAAATTTATTTATAAATTTTATTTATATGCGTATATATATATATATATATATATATATATATGTATATATTAAATATTTAATTAATTATTAATTTAAATGTTATAATAAATATTTAAATATATTAATAAATTAATAATATAAATAAGAAATTGTATTTTATAAATAATATAATATTAATTTTATATTATTTAATTAATATAGAAAAAAAAAGAAAAGAATAATAAATAAAATTTAATAATTTCTAATAAATATTTCAATATAAAAAAAACTATGTGTCAAAATTAAATATATAAATAAATTTTTTATGGTTCAAATATTTTAATTTAAATTTGTTTTACATATAAATTTTAGTGTTAATTTTTAATTATTTTAATAATTTTAAAATTAAAATATAGTAGTAATTAAAATTAAAAATTTAAGAAATTAAGATTTAGTATTATTTAATAATTATTAACAAATTTTGTGCCAGCAGTTGCGGTTATACAAAAAATAATTTAAATTTTATCAGTATATAATTAATATTATTTTAAAGAAAATAGATAATTAATTGTTAAGTGAAATTTTAATAAATTAAAATTTTCATTATAAAATATGAATTATTAAATTTTTTCAAAAACTAGGATTAGATACCCTATTATTAAAAATTAAATTTAAAATACTAAAATAGTATATAATTATTTATAAAAACTTAAATAATTTGGCGGTATTTTAGTTCATTTAGAGTAATCTGTTTATTAATTGATAATCCACGAATAAATTTACTTAATTATTTAATTTTGTATATCGTTGTTAAAAAAATATTTTTTTATAAAAATAATATTTTAAAATTTAAATAAAAAATTAATTCAGATCAAGATGCAGATTATAATTAAGAATATAATGAATTACAATAAGAAATAATTAAATGGATAATATTTTTTAAAAAATATTGGAAGGTGGATTTAAATGTAATTTTATTTAGTTTAATAAAATGATTTTAAATTAAAATATGTACATATTGCCCGTCGCTTTCATTTATAAATTGAAATAAGTCGTAACAAAGTAGAGGTACTGGAAAGTGTTTCTAGAAAGAACAAATTAGAGCTTGAAAAAGTATTTCATTTACATTGAAAAGATATTATATTAATAATTAATTTGAGGGGGAAAAATTAATAAATAAAAAAATAATAATTTTTTTTTTAAATATAGATATTTAATGGGGGTTAAAGTATTTATAAAGAAAAAATTAAAAATTTTATAGTGAATTAATATTGTAAAATAAATTTTAAATATTTGAAAATTAATCAAAATAAAAGTAAATTTAATTTATTGTATCTTGTGTATCAGAGTTTATTAATAAAAAATTTTATGAAAAAAATTCTCGAATTTAAAAGAGTTAATTAATTATAAAAGTTAATGTTGAATAATTATTTTAAATAATTAATTAGAAATGAAATGTTAATCGTTTTAAATATAACTAGTTATTTTAGAAAAAAAATTAATTTAAAATATTTTATTATATAATTTTTATTAATTAAATTTTTATTAAAAAATATTCAATATTTTAAGGGATAAGCTTTAAAATAAAATGTTATAATATAAATTAAACTTATAATTTAAAATTTTAGAATTTATATTGTTAATAAATTCAAATTTTTTATTAATAATTTAATTTATTTTAAAATTAAATATTTAATTTTTTATAAAAAATAATTTATAATTAAATAAAAATTAATTATATTGATAAAATTAGTATATTTAAATATAGATAATAAATTTATATTTATGAAAAATTAAGTAAAGGAATTAGGCAAAAATTTATATTCACTTGTTTATCAAAAACATGTCTTTTTGAAAATAATATAAAGTCTAATCTGCCCACTGATAAATTATTAAAGGGCTGCAGTATTTTGACTGTACAAAGGTAGCATAATCAATAGTCTCCTAATTGCAGTGGCGTACCTAGGGGGGGGCGGTGGGTGCGGTCCGCACCGGGCGGCACTTACCTTGGGGCGGCATTTTTTATATTTACTTATAGTTGTAAAAAGCAACTTTTTCATTTCAAATTTATCTTCTTTCTTTTTTTATTATAAGTGATTATTTTAAGTTTAATATTTGATTTATATAAATTATGATTAACTTATATGATTTCGAATATTATTCCTCGGTGTATATAAATGCATTTTAGTGTAAATTTTGGATTCTAATTCAAGAACAAGATAATATTTTTATTTTATTGTATTCATAAAATTCGTTGAATTCGTAAAAGGATCTTTACGACTTTATTCGGCAATTTTTCCTAATTAAAATTTTTTGATGTCTGTTTAAAAATGTTAAAGATGAAAAGTTTATATGATTACTTTGAAGTGATAAATCAATATTTTTTTAAATCAAAAACCAGATTGACATATAATAGAAAGGGCGGCAAACTGGAGATCGCCCCGGGCGGCAAAAGTTCTAGGTACGCCACTGCCTAATTGGTGACTTGTATGAAAGATTGGATGAGATATAAGCTGTCTCTACTTAATTTATAAAATTTAATTTTTTAGTTAAAAAGCTAAAATAATTTTAAAAGACGAGAACACCCTGTAGAGTTTTATAATTTAATTAATTAATTATTAATATATAAATTTTAAAATTAGAATTAATTAAATTATTTTATTGGGGTGATAGAAAAATTAAATAAACTTTTTTTAAAATATAACATTGATTTATGATTTAATGATCCATTAATAATGATTATAAGAAAAAATTACCTTAGGGATAACAGCGTATTTTTTTTTTAATTCTTATAAGAAAAAAAGTTTGCGACCTCGATGTTGGATTAAGATAAAATTTAAATGCAAAAGTTTAAAATTTTTGATCTGTTCGATCATAAAAATCTTACATGATCTGAGTTCAAATCGGTGTGAGCCAGGTTGGTTTCTATCTTTAGAAAATTATAATATTTTAGTACGAAAGGATCAAATATTAAAAATAATTTTTATAAAATGAATGTTATTAATAAATTAATAACTATTTTGGCAGAAAAAATGTAATGATTTTAGAAGTCATGAATATATAATTATTTATATATATATAGTAAATGATGATAAAAGATATAATATTATTTATTATTGGGATATTAATTATAATTATTGGTTTTTTAGTAGGAGTTGCTTTTTTAACTTTATTAGAACGTAAAGTTTTAGGCTATATTCAAATTCGAAAAGGACCTAATAAAGTTGGTTTTATGGGAATTTTACAGCCTTTTTCTGATACTATTAAATTATTTACTAAGGAGCATACTTTCCCTAATTATTCTAATTAAATATCTTATTATTTTTCTCCTTTTATTAGATTTATTATTTCTTTGATATTATGAATATTAATTCCTGTTGTAGTAATTTGAAATTGCCGCGTTCTCAACTTCTCACTACGTCATGACGTTTGACTGTTTTGTTAAACGTCCTTGCCGCCCTCTCTGCTATAAAAGGTTTTGCTAATGTGTATTATTCTGTTAAATAAATAAGTAATTAAGTATAAAGCCTATTAATTACATCAGGTTATGGGCCCAGAACGTAATCTGTTTGTAATAAGTATCAGTGAGAAGTAATATCAGTGAAATAACGGTATACAAAGTCGCCGGTCATTAAAACTGACACGACATAACCTAAAGCCGCGTGGTTTGTGTAGAAAAATATTTTTTATACAAAATGTCTTCAAATACAATGACTCTTATCGAAAAGTTAAGTGGTCGAGATAATTACAATACATGGAGATTTGCCGTGATGACGTATTTACAACATGAAGACCTCTGGTGCTGTATCGAAAATAATGGCGAACCTGTTGATTCAAAGCTCGACCTGAAAGCAAAGGCAAAAATTATATTGTTGGTTGACTCAGTGAATTACATACATATACAAGAGGCAAAAACGGCAAAAGAAGTGTGGACCAATTTACAAAAAGCTTTTGACGACAAAGGGTTGACAAGAGGCGTGGGCTTATTGAGAGATATGATTACAACGACGTTAGAAAATTGTCAAAATGTTGAAGATTACGTTAACAGAATAATGAGTGCAGCACATAAACTTCGAAACATATCATTTGACATCAATGATGAGTGGCTGGGTACATTACTCCTTGCTGGATTACCCGAAGTCTACAAGCCAATGATTATGGCCCTCGAAAGTTCTGGTGTGCCGATTACAGCAGACTCTGTAAAGACTAAGCTCTTACAAGAAATAAAGAGCTCCGAGTCAGTAGCATTGTATGCAAGTAAGTCAAGTAAATATAAACAAAAGGACTCTGATAGTTCTCCGAAGTTTAATAAAGGTCCCCGTTGTTTCAAATGCAACCGTTATGGTCACATAAGTAAAAATTGCAAAACAAAGAAAAAGGACCAAGGCAAAGAAACTGGATATGTCGCTGTGTTCTCGGCATCCAGTGCAGCAAATGACAGTAAGAGCTGGTTTGTTGATTCAGGAGCGTCCATGCATATGACAATGAGGCAGGACTGGCTATACGATGAATCATCACCTCCAATTACAAGCATCCGTATTGCTGATGATAAAATGCTTAAAGTGAAGAGCTGTGGAAAAATAGATCTGCCTATATGTAATAGTGTAGGACAAACACAAACCATACAATTAACCAATGTGTTGTATGTGCCTGAGTTAGCAAGCAATCTTCTCTCCGTGAGTCAGCTGATAAAGAAAGAATGTTCTGTACAGTTTAGTAACAATGGCTGTAAAATATTCAACAAATCTCAAAAAGAAGTAGTAGCTTGTGAATTAGTGAATAACATGTATCGTCTGAACTTAACTAGTGCACAAGCATATGCATGTGATACAAAGGAAAGTGACAGCTACTTATGGCATCAAAGGATGGCTCATCTCAATATGACTGATCTGAACAAACTCTCCAAATGTGCAGAAGGTGTCAAGCTTACTGACAATAAGCTGGATATGATATGTGAATTTTGTCAAGAAGGAAAACAGTCCCAGCTGCCGTTTCCTAAGGAAGGTTCTCGTGCTAAGAAGGCTCTAGAACTTATACATTCCGATATCTGTGGGCCACTGGAGGTGAAATCAGTTGGAGGAGCGCAATATTTCCTCACATTTGTGGATGACTATACCAGGAAAGTATTTATTTATTTACTTAAAAACAAGTCTGAAGTATTTAATAAATTTAAAGACTTTAAAGCATTTGTGGAAAATCAACTTGAATGCAAAATAAAGAAATTAAGAACTGATAATGGAAGAGAGTATCTAAGTAACGAGTTTATTGAATACATGCAAAATTGTGGCATTATACATGAAACTTCTAATCCATATACCCCACAACAAAATGGGTTAGCGGAACGTATGAACCGTACATTGATGGAGAGAGCTCGCTGTATGTTGCTTAATGCTAATTTACAGAAACACTACTGGGCTGAAGCAGTGGCGACAGCTGCGTACATAACGAACCGCTGTCCAACAAGATCCATTTCATACGCTACACCTGAGGAGTTATGGTCCGGGAAGAAGCCAAATTTGAAGCACCTTAGAATCTTTGGATGTGAAGTCATGGTTCATGTTCCTGATGCTAAACATCAAAAACTGGATCCTAAGGCAAGAAAAATGATATTTATTGGCTACTCAGAAGTCACTAAAGGTTACAGACTATTAGATACTAAAACAAGAAAAATTCTTATCAGTAGAGATGTTGTATTTCTGGAAAATTCTGTACAAAGAAAATATTGTATGGTTCCGCTAACAGAAAATAATAATAATGTTAAAATATGTGCTGATGAAACAAAGAACATTGATGAATCTGTTGAGTTAACAAATCAAAGCACAAGAGAGTTAAATAACTCATCTGTAACATTATCCGATAATGATGAAGAAGAAACATTCTTCTCCGATGATAATCCTGCATATGTACCTGAAAAAGAAATAAATATTAGTGGACCTAGTAATATAACACTTAGAAATAGAAATAGTAAATATGAAACTAATACTTACCTCTGTCAAGGTGGAGAACACGAAGAAAATGATACTCCAATAACTTACCGAGAGGCTCTGTCATCAGTGGATAAAGATAAGTGGAAAAAGTCTATAGAAGAAGAGTTGCAAGCACACAGTAAGAATGAAACATGGGAGTTGGTGAAAAAGCCAGATAGAGTGAGAACTATTGGCTGTAAGTGGGTTTTCAAAGTGAAAGATACACCATCGGGACTACTGTATAAATCAAGGTTATGTGCCATGGGCTGCTCACAGAAACACCAGGTTGATTACACAGAAACATTCTCACCAACTGTCAGGTATGACTCTGTAAGAGTTTTGCTTTCTAAAGTGTGTCAGGATAACTTGCAAATGATACAGTTTGATATTAAAACTGCTTTTCTCTATGGATCCATAACTGAAGATATCTATATGAATCCACCAGATGGTTTAGATGTACCTGAAGGGCATGTTTGTAAACTTAAAAGGTCATTATATGGGTTAAAACAAGCACCCAGGTGCTGGAATCAAACATTTGATTCTGTTTTAAAGAAATTTGGTTTCACCAATAGTCACTCAGACAAGTGTATCTATATTGGTCAGTTAAATGGTAGTAAGGTGTACCTAATACTGTATGTGGATGATGGACTAATAATTTCCAAAGATAAAAGTGTGTTAAACAAAGTTATTGATGATTTAAAAGTAAATTTTGAAATAAAAGTATGTGAACCTAAAAACTTTGTTGGCCTAGAAATTGAGAAAGGAGAAAACTACATATTTCTACATCAGACCACATATATAATACAAAAATTGCTGAATAAATTTAGTATGACTAATGTCAATGGGAACAGTACACCAGTAGAGACAGGTATCAAATTAGAAAAGAATACATCGGAGCTAGATAGAAACATTCCATATAGAGAAGCTGTGGGCTCCTTGATGCATCTAGCTATAGTCAGCAGGCCTGACATAATGTTTGCGGTTAGCTTAGTCAGCCGATATCTGGATGGTTATGATAGTACTCACTGGAATGCCGTAAAACGAATAATGAAGTACCTCAAAGAAACTAGTGATTATGGTCTGTACTATACACCTTCACAAAATAATACACTAGAAGGTTATTGTGATTCTGACTACGCTAATGATGCTGAAACAAGAAGATCAATGACAGGATATGTATTCATTAAGAATGGTGCTGCTGTTACTTGGGCCAGTCAACGTCAGCAAACTATAGCACTATCTACAACTGAAGCAGAGTTTATGGCTGCCTGTAGTGCTACAAAGGAAGTTATTTGGTTAAAGAGACTTTTGTTAGATATAGATGAATATAATCAGGATTCTGTAACACTTAACATAGATATTCAAAGTGCAATATCTGTCATAAAAAATGAAAATTATCATAAACGATGTAAACACATAGATATTAAATACAAGTTTGTTAAAGAGAAATATGAAAGTACAGATATTGATCTAAAGTATATAAGTAGTAATGAACAAAGGGCTGATATATTTACTAAACCCTTATGTAAAAGTAAATTTAAATATCTAAGAAGTAAATTAGGTATTAGGAAAATGTAACTGTACTTATAAAACTTGATTCTGTAATACTTTGTTTAGTAATACTATGTATGTATAAAGTAACTTAACCTATTGTTTTTGTTAGTTACTATTATTTGTTTCACTTTACAATGAGGAACGCTGTAATTTGGAGAGAGTGTTGTAGTAATTTGAAATTGCCGCGTTCTCAACTTCTCACTACGTCATGACGTTTGACTGTTTTGTTAAACGTCCTTGCCGCCCTCTCTGCTATAAAAGGTTTTGCTAATGTGTATTATTCTGTTAAATAAATAAGTAATTAAGTATAAAGCCTATTAATTACATCAATTCCTTATTATTTTAATATAATTAGATTTAATTGAGGAATTTTATTTTTTTTATGTTGTACTAGTTTAGGAGTTTATACTGTTATAGTTGCTGGATGATCTTCTAATTCTAATTATGCTTTATTGGGGGGTTTACGAGCGGTTGCTCAAACTATTTCTTATGAAGTTAGATTAGCTTTAATTATATTATCAAGAATAATTTTAATTATAGATTTTAATTTAATATCATTTTTTTTTATCAGGAAATAATTTGATTTTTATTTTTAATAATTCCTTTAAGATTATGTTGAATATCATCAAGATTAGCTAAAACTAATCGAACTCCTTTTGATTTTGCTGAAGGAGAAAGAGAATTAGTATCTGGATTTAATATTGAATATAGAAGAGGGGGATTTGCTTTAATTTTTTTAGCGGAATATTCTAGAATTTTATTTATAAGATTATTATTTATTTTAATATATATAGGGGGTTATAGACTTAGATTACATTTTATTTAAAATTAGTTTTTATTTCTTTTTTTATTTATTTGAGTGCGAGGAACTTTACCTTGATATCGTTATGATAAATTAATATATTTATCTTGAAAAGGTTATTTACCTATTTCGTTAAATTTTTTATTATTTTTTATTGGGGTAAAATTTTTTTTAAATTAAATAATATTTTTAGTATAAATTAATATAATAAGTATTCTTTCTTAAGTTTTCAAAACAAATGCTTATACAAGCTCATTAATTTAAATATTAATTAAAAATTAAGTTATCTCAAAATTTGTTAATAATAGGATTAATAATAAAATAAGAAAAGTATATAATAGTTAATAATTGGCCAGTAATAATGTAAGGGTCTTCAACTGGGCGTGCCCCAATTCAAGTTAATAAAAAAATAGTAATAATTATAATTCAGAAAATAATTTGATTAATAGGATAGAATTGAATTCCTTGTATTTTTTTATTAAATGTAAATGGTAAGATAATTAAAATTAAAATAGATATGACTAAAGCAATTACTCCTCCTAATTTATAAGGGATAGATCGTAAAATTGCATAAGCGAATAAGAAATATCATTCAGGTTGAATATGGATAGGAGTTACTAATGGATTAGCAGGAATAAAATTATCTGGATCTCCTAATAAATAAGGATTAGTTAAAGTTAAAAGAGTTAATAATAAAATTAAAGTAATGAATCCAATTAAATCCTTAAATGTAAAAAATGGGTGAAAAGGAATTTTATCTAAATTACTATTAATTCCTAATGGATTATTAGATCCTGTTTGATGTAAGAATAAAAGGTGAATTATTGTTAATATAAGAATAATAAAAGGAAATAAAAAATGGAAAGAATAAAATCGAGTTAAAGTAGCATTATCTACTGCAAATCCTCCTCAAATTCAATTTACTAATATAGTTCCTAAACAAGGAATAGCTGAAAGAAGATTTGTAATAACAGTCCTTCCTAGATGTCCTTCTCGCTATTCTTCGCTCTCTTAACGTCTCTCCTCTTGCTTTGGCGTGGTTTGAGTCTTACCTTCGTGGTCGTTCTCAGCGGATCCACTCTGATGATGTCTCCTCAGACTGGTGCGATCTCGGTGCGGGTGTGCCGCAGGGTGGTGTACTGTCACCACTCCTGTTTTCCGTTTTTATAAACACAGTCACCACTGTAATTTTGTCTAACTTCCATCTTTATGCAGACGACTTGCAGATCTATCGGCATTTTAAAATCTCTGATCTTGATGATGCTATTGCTCTTATCAATGCCGATCTGGAGCGGATCTCTACTTGGGCTAAGTCATTCGGACTAGTAGTAAACCCGAAAAAGTCACAGGCTTGGCTTATTGGGAGCGCATATATGTATAAGCGTCTTGGCGCTGTCACTGCTATCCGTCCATTGCTTTACGATGGCGTTATTATACCTTTTAGCAAATCTGCAAAGAATCTTGGGGTAATCATCGATTCCAATTTGTCTTGGCTCCCGCACGTCAATGAGGTCAGCAAAAAATACATTTTTCACTTCACTCGCTCAAAATCTCAGTATTCATAATAAATTCCTCGTCCAATATGTAAATAAATACAAATAAAAAAAAAGAAGCTCCATTGGCATGTAATGTTCGATTAATCAACCATAATTTACATTTCGACAAATATAATTAACACTATAAAATGCTATTTCAATATTTGCTGTATAATATATAGTTAAAAATAAACCTGTTAAAATTTGAATAATGAGACATAAAGCTAAAAGAGACCCAAAATTTCATCAAATAGAAATATTGGAAGGAGAAGGAAGATCAATTAATGAACCGTTAATAATTTTAAGTAAAGGATGGGTTTTTCGTAAGGTTAAAAATTTATTTATCATTAGAAATTAGATGAACGAAGTGGGCCAAAAAAAATATTTGTAATTTTTACTACTGCTACGAGTGTAATAAATAAGTAAATAATTATTATTGTTATTAAAAAATATGTTTGATTATTGTATAATTTAGATAAGTTAATTTTATTTTCATTATTAAAAAAAATATAAGGATTAAGAATATCATTTATTTCATAATTGAAAAAAAAAATTAAGTCAATTTATATTATATATATATATTATTGAAATAATGAAAATAATAGTGGAAAAAAGTAGAAAAATATTTTTAAATAAATATTAATGTTAAATATTTCATTAGAAGCAATTCTAGAAACATAAATAAATAAAACTAATAATCCTCCTAAAAATACTAGGAATAAAATATAAGAAAATCAATAAGTGTTTAATAATATGCCAGATAATATACAAGTAAATTAAGTTCGAATAAGAATTATTAATCCTATTGATAAAGGATGATTTAAAAATAATATAATAAAAGAAAATAATATAATTATTAATGAAATAAAAATTTTAATGATATCAAAGAATATTTTAATAAAAATAATAATTTTGGAGATTATAGATAAAGAAATTCTTTTTCTTTGTAGTTTTTAAAGAAAAGACTTATTTTTGATTTACAAGACCAATGTTTTATTTAAACTATAAAAACTACTAATGATAATAAATATGATAATAGTTATTTTAATTATATTTATTTTTGGGAATATAATTTTTGCTTCTTAGCATAAACATTTATTAATTGTTTTATTAAGTTTAGAATTTATTGTTTTAAGATTTTTTTTTATTACTTTTAATAATATAGAAAATGATACTTATATAATAATAGTTTTTTTATTATTTTCAGTATGCGAAGGAGCTTTAGGTTTATCAATTTTAGTTTCTATAATTCGTACTCATGGTAATGATTATTTTCAAAGATTTAATTTATTATAAAAATGATAAAATTTTTATTTATAATAATTTTTATAATTCCTTTATGTTTTTTAAAATATATATTTTGAATGGTTCAAATAATAATAATAGTGATTATATTTTTATTTATAAATTTAAGTATTAATATTTATATTTTAGATATTTAAGATATATAATAGGTTGTGATTTAATTTCATATGGGTTAATTTTACTAAGAATTTGAATTTGTTTATTGATAATTATAGCAAGAGAAAATTTGAATAAAATAAAATTTTACTCAAATTTTTTTTATTCAATGTTGTAATTTTATTAATTATATTATATTTAATTTTTAGTGTAATAAATTTATTTTTATTTTATTTATTTTTTGAATGAAGATTAATTCCTACTTTATTATTAATTATTGGATGAGGTTATCAACCTGAACGAATTCAAGCAGGAGCTTATTTATTATTTTATACTTTATTTGTTTCTTTGCCTATATTAATAGTGTGATGTGGAAAAACGTTTATTTAATTATTAAAACAATTTGTGCGCGGAAAATGAATAATTCGCCTACGCGCGGTTGCGCATCGAACCATGGCTCAAATCCGACTCTCTGGAACTCCAACGGCCGCGGGCGCACGTGCTGCGCGTCTTGGCTACCTGCCAAGAGCAAGCAAGAGCGCGTATCGTGCACGCCGTGCGAGTGAGCGAGACGAGTGGGCGAGACAAACAAAAGGTTAAGCGTTGTGACGACGTCCGCGGGAACTTTCACATCTGGCGGCTTTTTTATATAGCAGTATTATTACATACTCCCCCTTTTGACCAGGACCAGTGACCTCACAACTGGTCAAACCGACACAAGCTTTCGCGGTCGGCCGCGAGGACGTTTTGGAGCCACAGGCTCAGGAATCACAGTGCATTCACCCTCTCGCGAATGATAGCGTCTTAAGTCAGAGACATGATACTTCCCAATGGTAATGTCGGACTTATCAGGAAACGCTAACAGGTACGTAGTTGGGCTAACTTTCTTCTGAACGACGTAAGGCCCGTCTCGTTTAGGTACGAACTTAGCGCTGACACCTTTTGCAGAGTTGCTGAGAACGTGCGTTTTCATCAATACGAGGTCGCCGACGTCGAGACTGTCACTTTTACGAATTTTATCTTTAACAGCTTTGCGGAGGTCTTGTTGGTGTTCAATACTTTCTTTGCTGGACTGGAGAGTATCTGCGAGTCTTAGCAGATAAGGTGTGATTTGCGGCACGTAGTTCTCCGCTTCGACAACTGCACGCAAGTCCGTCTGAGCTGCAATTGGTGAGCGAAGTTCGCGAGCAAAAGTCAGGTATGCAGGAGTCTGTTGGGTTGCTTTTGTCAACGATGTGTTTAAAGCGAAACGAATAAATGGCAGAGCTTCAGGCCATTTTTGATGGTGATTTTCCACGAGGATAGCCATTTGCACCTTAAGGTCCCTGTTCTTCCTCTCCACAGGATTCGCTTCTGGATGATACAGGGGCACCAGATTCTGCTTAACACCCAAAACAAACATGGCTTTCTGCATAACATCGGCGACGAATTGGACACCATTGTCAGAAATTAATCGCCTAGGAACACCAAAACGAAGGAAAACCTCTATCAAGATCTTAGCACAAGCTTCAGCAGTAGCTTCAGTAAGCGCAAACAGCTCTACCCACTTACTGGTGGTGTCTTCGACGATAAGGACCCAACGTTCACCCTTGGGACCCTTAGGAAGTGGACCGAACAAATCTACTGCTACAACTTCGAAGCGCTGTGCGGGTACTGGAGTCTGCAACAAGCCTGAAGGCTTCTCATTCGAAGGCTTGTAACGCTGACATTCAGTACAAGAATTGAGATACTCCGCTACAAAACGACGCATTCCAGGAATATAGAACCGCTGGGAAATACGGTGCAAAGTCCTATCAATACCACCGTGACCAGCTGTTGCAGCGTCGTGACATTCAACCATAACTTGCTTCCGACGGTTGACTGGTACAACAAGCTGCGGTTCATCCGTTTCTGCTTCCGTATATCGGTAAAGTATCCCCTTTGACATATGATAACCTCTATCTGTCCACCTACAAATCTCCACTTCTTCCTTTCCCTCCAGGCCCAGGATAATCTTCGCGATTTCAGGATCTGCGAGCTGATCTTCACGAAGAGCGGTTGCCTCCCCTCGTGGCGTTTCAACCACCACCGTACAGACGCCACAAGTGTCTCGAGTCTCCTCAACGCATGGCGGTCGACTGAGCGAATCTGCGATGACGTTTGCCTTTCCTGGGGTGTAGTCCACTTGGAGATCGAAAGACTGCAACTTCATAGCCCAACGGACCAATCTACCTGCAGAAGACTTCAAGGTTAGTAACCACTTCAGGGGCTGGTGGTCGCTGGCGACGCGCACGGGATGACCATCGATGTAGCCGCGGAACTTCTCGACTGCCCACACAACTGCAAGAGCTTCGCGCTCGGTGCTTGAGTAGTTTCGTTCCGCCGAAGTCAGAAGGCGGCTGGCGTTCGCGATCGGACGCTCCTCGCGCGGCGACTCCCCCTGCAAGGGAGCTGCACCTAAAGCATAGCTGCTCGAGTCAGTCCTAAGCACAAAAGGAAGACTATAATCTGGCTGGATGAGGATTGGAGGAGAGGTAAGTGATTTCTTAAGTTCCAAGAACGCGGTGACTTGAGCTTCGCCCCACAACCAAGACTGATCTTTCTTCGTCAGCATAGTCAACGGTTGCGCAACCTTTGCGAAGTTCGGCACGAACTTGCGGAACCACGAGCACGTCTGTAAGAAGGATTTCAAGTGCTTCACATTCGTCGGCTCGTTCATATCGACAATGGCGCTGATTTTGTCAGGGTCCGGCGATAGCCCTTGAGACGAAATCACGTGACCTAGATACTTAACACTTTCTCTAGCAAACACGCATTTAGCTCGATTGGCGCACAGGCTGAAGATACGAAGGCGATCGAAAACAGCTCGAAGATCCCGTAGATGCTGAGCAAAGTTTTCAGAGATCACGATGAGGTCATCTATGTAACCTAAAATAGTCACGCCTTGCAAAGCAGACCCCGAACGAAACCTGTCAATCAGGCGCTGGAACGTCGCTGGAGCGTTGCGCAAGCCAAAAGGCATACGATTGAATCTGAAAACGCCAAATGGTGACACGAAGGCGGTCTTGTCGCGATCCTCTTCCTTGACAGCAACCTGCCAGTAACCTGCCTTGAGGTCGATGGTGCTCATGAAACAACTTTTGCCAGTATACTGCAGTAGATCGTTGATCACCGGAAGCGGATAGGAGTCGACCTTCGTGATGGAATTCAATTTGCGATAATCCACACAAAATCTGTAGGACCCATCCTTTTTAGGTACCAACAGCGCTGGTGCTGCCCACGGAGACTCACACTCTTCGATGACACCCTCCGACAGCATCTTATTAATTTCAGCCTCCATAACTTCTTTTTTCGCAGGCGTCAGGCGGTACGGCGGGACGGCGATCGGCGGGTGGGTGCCGGTGTCAATGCGGTGTTCAGCGAACGACGTCGGTCCTCCCCCTTCTCGGAAAATGTCCTCGTATTCCTGCAATGTCTGCGCAAGGCTTGCTCTTTCAGGTGGTGACAGCATCATACCCTCGTCCGAACGCAACATGTCGGCAGAGGCGCACCCGATGAAGTTACGTGATTTCTCACAACGCAAGGGGTGAATGACCTGAGGTTGATCAGCTGTGAACCACGTTTCATTAAAAATATCAATAACCAAACCAGCTTTACGTATAAAATCAATGCCTAGCAATGTTTCATTGTTAACTGCATCTGGAAAAATAATAAATGTGATAGGTATTGATGCGCCCGCGAGCATCACCACAACGTCCACCAGTCTGACTGTCACGTCACGCACTACACCGTCAGCAAGTTTCACAGTCATGACGCTACTACGCATCGGCTGCCCTAACTTAAGCAACAAGGAGTACAGCGTGGATCCGGCAACGCTACGTTTAGCCGCCGTGTCTAATAGACCGGTACCGCGATAGCCAAAAATCTCTATGTCCAAAATTGGACGGCCTTTGGTACAAACATCCGGACGCAAGCGCTCGGTACGCGAGTTATCCACTGACTGCGCATCAGGCACATCATATACATTACAAACAGAATTTAAAAAAACAGTATTACAATCAAAAGAAACATGGGCTTGACATTGCGATGCCTCGGTTTTGGAATATAAATGCCTATTTGTTGACATAAAATCGCATGAAAAGAACGAATCCTTAGTGTCCGTATTTTTTGTATTACAGTTAACACAATTAGCACGAATAACACCTTTCATACCACAACCGTAACACGAAACTGTATGCGGATCACTTTTAGATTTAAGCCTTGAGCACTCATCGCGATTATGTCCACTCTTCTTGCAATAAACACAAAACCGTTTACCTCGATTCGGCGCATTCGTTGCGCTTACCATAGCAGGTACAGCGACGACGGCGGCGGCGGCGGCGGCGGCGTTGCACGTCGCACGCGCGCGCAATCCCGCACTCCCTGCTCGCTGATCGCTTTGTACACTTTCTCGTGTTAATTTGAAACGAGCCGTGCAACCGGCGAAGTTTCCCGACGGAGACGGATGAGCCGAAGACGACGATGGCGATGGTGATGTCGAGGGCGCTCCTGTGGTGAAGGCCGGCGATCGCAGCAAAAGACTCTCGATTAGCTGGCGGTTTGACTCCGCTTGAGCCTTGGCGAACGCCGCCATGAACGACGATAGCTGCCCCTCGGTCATGAACCTGTCCGAGTCCTCATTCTCGACGTTGTTACGGACGCCTGGAGCCTTGCGACGCGGCATCGCAAACAACAGATGCAAACCACTGACGAAATTCACTCCGATAACGCACAATTGTTAAATTTTCGATGGGATTCTTCTACGACGCTAAGATGGCGAACGGTTGAATACGCGATTTCGTCGATAATTAGCGTGTAGGCCACGGGTTGGGCGCCAGTGTGATGTGGAAAAACGTTTATTTAATTATTAAAACAATTTGTGCGCGGAAAATGAATAATTCGCCTACGCGCGGTTGCGCATCGAACCATGGCTCAAATCCGACTCTCTGGAACTCCAACAGCCGCGGGCGCACGTGCTGCGCGTCTTGGCTACCTGCCAAGAGCAAGCAAGAGCGCGTATCGTGCACGCCGTGCGAGTGAGCGAGACGAGTGGGCGAGACAAACGAAAGGTTAAGCGTTGTGACGACGTCCGCGGGAACTTTCACATCTGGCGGCTTTTTTATATAGCAGTATTATTACAATAGGATTTTTTTTTATTTTCCATAACTTAAATTATATAATTATATATTTTTATAAATTTTTTAGAATAGATTATTTTTTATTATATTTATCTATAATTTTAGCTTTTTTAGTAAAGATACCTATATATTTTGTTCATTTATGACTTCCTAAGACTCATGGAGAAGCTCCGGTTTCAGGTTCAATAATTTTAGCTGGAATTATACTAAAATTAGGAGGTTATGGACTTTTACGAATTATAATTCTTTTCCAAAAAATTGGAATAAAATTTAATTTTATTTGAGTAGTTATTAGATTATTAGGTGGTTTGTTTATTAGATTAAATTGTTTTTGACAAGTTGATATAAAATCTTTAATTGCTTATTCGTCAGTAGCTCCTATAAGATTAGTGATTTGCGGTATTATACCTATAAATTATTGAGGTTATGTGGGTTCTTATATTATAATAATTGGTCATGGTTTATGTTCTTCGGGAATATTTTGTTTAGCTAATATTAATTATGAGCGTTTACAAAGACGAAGATTATATATCAATAAGATATATATCAAGGGGATAATAAATTTTATACCTTCGATAAGATTATGATGATTTTTACTAATAACTTCAAATACAGCAGCCCCACCTTCAATAAATTTAATAGGAGAGATTAGATTAATTAATAGAGTAGTAGGATGATCTTGATTATATATAATAATTATATAATAATTACTTTGATTATAATTTCTTTTTTTAGAGCTGGATATAGATTATATTTATATTCTTATACGCAATATGGAAAATATAATTTAGGAATTTTTAGATTTTACACAGGGGTATCACGGGAATATTTAATATTAATATTACATTGATTACCTCTTAATATTTTAGTTTTAAAAATTGATTATTTTTTTATTTGATTTTATTTAAATAATTTAATATAAAATATTGATTTGTGGAGTCAAAAATATGAAATTTCATTTTAAATCATTAAAAGATATTTTATTTGTTTTATTAGATTTTTTTTATTTTTTTTTAGAATAATAAGTTTTTTTTTATAATATGTTTTATTATGGAGAATTTAACTTTATTTTTAGAGTGAGAAATTATTTCTTTTAGGTCTATAAGAGTAGTAATGTCTATTTTATTGGATTGAATATCTTTATTATTTTTAATATTTGTTTTAATAATTTCTTCTTCTGTAATTTATTATAGAGGAAGATATATACATTCTGAGTTAAATTTAAATCGATTTATTATTTTAGTTTTATTATTTGTATTATCAATAGTTTTATTAATTATTAGACCTAATATAATTAGAATTTTTTTAGGATGAGATGGGTTAGGTTTAGTTTCATATTGTTTGGTAATTTATTATCAAAATATTAAGTCTTATAATGCAGGAATGTTAACGGCTTTATCTAATCGTATTGGAGATGTAATAATTTTAATGGTTATTGCTTGAATAATAAATTATGGAAGATGAAATTATATTTTTTATTTGAATTTTATAAATAATGATTTTATAATAAAATTTATTAGATTTTTATTAATTATTGCAGCTATAACAAAGAGAGCCCAGATTCCTTTTAGATCTTGATTACCTGCGGCAATAGCAGCCCCCACTCCAGTATCGGCTTTAGTTCATTCTTCTACTTTAGTTACTGCTGGAGTTTATTTATTAATTCGATTTAATGTGATATTAGTTCATATATTTTTTTTAAAGTTTTTATTAGTTTTATCAAGATTAACTATATTTATGGCTGGTATTTCTGCTAATTATGAATTTGATTTAAAAAAAATTATTGCTTTATCTACTTTAAGACAATTAGGATTAATAATAAGAATTTTAAGAATAGGATTAGCTGATTTAGAGAATGTCTCATTTTTCTTCTAAAATTGATATTAGAGACGTAACCTAACTTTTAAATTTTTATATTTATGCCGTATCAGTGTATCGCTAGGTGGAAATATTTCCGCTGGCCGATTAATACATTCGTATTAGTTTTCATTTTTGATTGCTTTTAATAAAAATATTAAAAAGACAACTTCAAACTTCATGCAGTGTATACGAAACACCTGGTGTTGTTTTGAACTTCAAGATTTTCTAAGAAAGTCTCATTTTCTTCTGAAATTGATATTAGAGACGTAACCTAACTTTTAAATTTTTAAAACTATGCCGTATCAATGTAGCGCTGGGTGGAGATTTTTCCGCTGGTCGATTAATACATTCGTCTTAGTTTTCAGTTTTGATTGCTTTTAATAATAAATATTAAAAAGACAATTTCATATTTCAAGCAGTATAAACGAAACACCTGATGCTGATTTTCGCTTCAAGATTTTCTAAGATAGTCTCATTTTCTCCTGAAATTGATATTAGAGACATAACCGCAATCTTAAATTTTTTAAATCTATGCAGTATCAATGTAACACTAGGTGGAGATTTTTCCGCTGGTCGATTAATACATTCGTCTTAGTTTCCAATTTTGATTGCTTTTAATAACAAAATATTAAGAAGACAACTTCAAATTTCAAGCAGTATATACGAAACACCTGATGGTTATTTTCGCTTCAAGATTTTCTAAGAAAGTCTTTATTTACTCCTGAAATTGATATTAGACATGTAACCTAACTTTTAAATTTTTAAATCTATGCCGTATCAATGTAACGCGAGGTGAAGATATTTGCGCTGGTCGATTAATACATTCGTCTTAGTTTTCAGTTTTGATTGCTTTTAATATAAAAATATTAAAAAGGCAACTTCAAATTTCAAGCAGTATAAACGAAACACCTGATGTTGATTTTCGCTTCAAGATTTCCTAAGAATGTTTTATTTTTCTTCTAAAATGGATATTAGAGACGTAACATAACTTTTAAATTTTTAAATCTATGCCGTATCAATGTAACGCTAGGTGGAGATTTCTCGCTAATCAATTAGTACATTCGTCTTAAATTTCAGTTTTGATTGCTTTTAATAAAAAAATATTAAAAAGACAACTTCAAATTTCGTGCAGTATATACGAAACACCTGATGTTGGTTTGCACTTCAAGATTTCCTAAGAAAGACTCATTTTTCTTCCTAAATTGATATGTGGGACGTAACCTAACTCTTAATCCGCTGGTCGATTAATACATTCGTCTTAGTTTTCAGTTTTGATTGCTTTTAATAAAAGATATTAAAGAGACTACTTCAAATTTTAAGCAGTATAAACGAAACACCTGATGGTTATTTTCGCTTCAAGATTTTCTAAGAAAGTCTTTATTTACTCCTGAAATTGATATTAGACATGTAACTTAACTTTCAAATTTTTAAATCTATGCCGTATCAATGTAACGCTAGGTGGAGATATTTGCGCTGTTCGATTAATACATTCGTCTTAGTTTTCAGTTTTGATTGCTTTTAATAAAAAATATTAAAGAGACTACTTCAAATTTTAAGCAGTATAAACGAAACACCTGATGCTGATTTTCGCTTCAAGATATTCTAAGAAAGTCTTAATTTACTCTTGAAATTGATATTAGAGACGTAACTGCACTCTTAAATTTTTAAATCTATGCCGTATCAATGTAAAGCTAGGAGGAGATTTTTCCGCTGGTCGATTAAAACATTCGTCTTAGTTTTCAGTTTTGATTGCTTTTAATAAAAAAATATTAAAAAGACAACTTCCATTTCAAGCAGTATAAACGAAACACCTGATGTTGATTTTCGCTTCAAGATTTTCTAAGAAAGTCTTAATTTACTCTTGAAATTGATATTAGAGACGTAACCTAACTTTTAAATTTTTAAATCTATGCAGTATCAATGTAACGCTAGTTGGAGATTTTTCCGCTGGTCGATTAATACATCCGTCTTAGTTTTCATTTTTGATTGCTTTTAATAAAAAAATATTAAAAAGACAACTGCAAATTTCAAGCAGTATATACGAAACAACTGATGTTGTTTTGCACTTCAAGATTTCGTAAGAATGTCTCATTTTTTTCTGAAATTGATATCAGAGACGTAATCTAACTTTTAAATTTTTAAATCTATGCCGTATCAAGGTAACGCTAGGTTGAGATTTTCCCGCTGGTCGATTAATACATTAGTCTTAAATTTCAGTTTTGATTGCTTTTAATAAAAAAATATTAAAAAGGCAACTCCTATTTCAAGCACTATAAACGAAACACCTGATGTGTTTTTGAGCTTCAAGAATTCCTATGAATGTCTCATTTTTCTTCTAAAATTGATATTAGATACGTAATCTAACTTTTAAATTTTTAAATCTGTGCCGTATCAGTGTAACGCTAGGTGGAGATTTTTCCGCTGGTCGATTAAAACATTCGTCTTAGTTTTCAGTTTTGATTGCTTTTAATTAAAAAAATAATAAAAAGACAACTTCTATTTCAAGCAGTATAAACGAAACACCTGATGTTGATTTCCACTTCAAGATTTCTTAAGAATGTCTCATTTTTCTTCTAAAATTGATATTAGAGACGTAATCTAACTTTTAAATTTTTAAATCTGTGCCGTATGAATGTAACGCTGTGTGGAGAAGTTTCTGCTAGTCCGATAATAAATTCGTCATAATTTTATTTTATGACTTTTTTACTCCAAAATTATTTTAATAAAAAATCTAACCTCATACAGCATATACGAAACACTTGATGTTGATTTTCGCTCCAAGATTTCTTAAGAATGTCTCATTTTTCTTCTAAAATTGATATTAGAGACGTAACCTAATTTTTAAATTTTTAAATCTATGTCGTATCAATATAACGCTAGGTGGAGATTTTTCCTCTAGTCGACTAATACATTCGTATTAGTTTGCATTTTTTATAGCGTTTAATTAAAAATTATTAAAAAGACAATTTCAAATTTCAAGCAGTATAAACGAAACACCTGATGTTGATTTTCGCTTGAAGATTTCCTAAGAATGTCTCATTTTTCTTCCTAAATTGATATGAGAGACGTAACCTAACTTTTAAATTTTAAAATCTATGCCGTATCAATGTAACGCTAGGTGGAGAAGTTTCCGCTAGTCCGATAATAAATTCGTCATAATTTTCTTGTATGACTTTTTTACTCCAAAATTATTTAATTAAAAATCTTACCTCATACAGCATAAACGAAACACCTGATGTTGATTTTCACTTCAAGATTTCGTGAGAATGTCTCATTTTTCTTCTAAAATTGATATTGGAGACGTAACCTAACTTTTAAATTTTTAAATCTATGCCGTATCAATGTAACGCTTGGTGGAGATTTTTCCGCTGGCCGATTAATACATTCGTCTTTATTTCGATTTTTGATTGCTTTTAATAAAAAATTATTAAAAAGACAACTTAAAATTTCATGCAGTATATACGAAACACCTGATGTTGATTTGCGCTTCAAGATTTCCTAAGAATGTCTCATTTTTCTTCTGAAATTGATATTAGAGACGTAACCTAATTTTTATATTTTTAAATCTATGTCGTATCAATGTAACGCTAGGTGGAGATTTTTCCGCTAGTCGATTAATACATTCGTATTAGTTAGCATTTTTGATAGCGTTTAATAAAAAATTATTAAAAAGACAACTTCAAATTTCAAGCAGTATAAACGAAACACCTGATGTTGATTTTCGCTTCAAGATTTCCTAAGAATGTCTCATTTTTCTTCTAAAATTGATATTAGAGACGTAACCTAACTTTTAAATTTTAAAATCTATGTCGTATCAATGTAACGCTAGGTGGAGATTTTTCCGCTAGTCGATTAATACATTCGTATTAGTTAGCATTTTTGATAGCGTTTAATAAAAAATTATTAAAAAGACAACATCAAATTTCAAGCAGTATAAACGAAACACCTGATGTTGATTTTCGCTTCAAGATTTCCTAAGAATGTCTCATTTTTCTTCCAAAAATTGATATTAGAGACGTAATCTAACTTTTAAATTTTTTAATCTATGCCGTATCAATGTAACGCTTGGTGGAGATTTTTCCGCTGGCCGATTAATACATTCGTCTTTATTTCGATTTTTGATTGCTTTTAATAAAAAATTATTAAAAAGACAACTTAAAATTTCATGCAGTATATACGAAACACCTGATGTTGATTTGCGCTTCAAGATTTCCCAAGAATGTCTCATTTTTCTTCTGAAATTGATATTAGAGACGTAACCTAACTTTTAAATTTTAAAATCTATGCCGTACTAATGTAACGCTAGGTGGAGATTTTTCCGCTGGTCG